>NW_019525497.1:891567-988879 GCF_002814215.2 Seriola lalandi dorsalis
TTTTGGCATTGTTATGATTAATTATATTATTTCTTCTCATGCCTTGCCATACTCTGACGTTTCTATGAACTTTTATGCCTTAATATAGTATGATATATTTTTGACATTTTATGCAGAGAGAGGGGGAATGACATGCAGCAAAAGGCCATTCGATGCAGGATTCGAACCGGGGCCAACTGCAGCGAGGACTGTAGCCTCTATACATGGGGCCCCTGCTTAGACCACTACGCCACACGACGCACGGTTTTTTGTCATTTTTATGTCTGACTATATCATCTAGTTTGATGCCTGGCTATACTATGACGTCTTTATGACCTTTTATGCCTTAATATAAATTGGTATATTTTTTACATTTTATGCCATACTATACTATGACTTTTTTTGGCATTTTTCTTCCATACTATACTAAGATCTTTTTTGGAATTTTTATACCTTACTATTCTATCTTGATTGATCCCTGACCATACTATGATGTTTTTACAACTTTTTATACCTTAATATAGTATGATGTATTTTTGACGTTTTATGCCACACTATACTATGACGTTTTTTGGCATTTTTCTGCTATACTATACTTACATGTTTTTTGGCATTTTAATACCTTACTATACTATCTTATTTGATGCCTGACCATACTATGACATTTTCATGACCTTTAATGCCTTAATATAAATTTATGTATTATTGACATTTTATGCAATACTATACCATGACGTTTTTTGGCATTTTTCTGCCATACTATACTTAGAGGTTTTTTAGTATTTTTATGCCTAATTATATAATTTCGTCTCATGCCTTGCCAGGCTATGACATTTATATGACCTTTAATGCCTTAATATACTATGATGTTTTTTTGACGTTTTGTGCCATACCATGGCGTTTTTTGGCAATTTTCTGCCATACTATACTAAGATCATTTTTGTCATTTTTATGCCTTACTGTACTATCTCGTTTGATGCCTGACCATACTATGACGTTTTTATGCCTTAATATAAATTGATGCATTTTTGACATTTTATGCCATACTATACTATGACGTTTTTTTGGCATTTTTACGCCTAATTAGATTATTTCATCTCGTGCCTTGCCATACTATGATGTTTTTATGACATTTTATACAATAATATACTATGATGTATTTTTGACATTTTATGCCATATTATACTATGACGTTTTTTCGCATTTTTGTGCCATACTATACTAAGATCTTTTTTGGAATTTTTATGCCTTACTATACTATCTCGTTTGATGCCTGACCATACTATGACGTTTTTATGACCTTTTATGCTTTAATATAAATTTATGTATTTTTGACATTTTATGCAATACTATACCATGACGTTTTTTGGCATTTTTCTGCTATACTATACTTACATGTTTTTTGGCATTTTAATACCTTACTATACTTTCTCATTTGATGCCTGACCATACTATGACATTTTTATGACCTTTAATGCCTTGATATACTGTGATGTATTTTTGGCATTTTTCTGCCATACTATACTAAGATCATTTTTGTCATTTTTATGCCTTACTGTACTATCTCGTTTGATGCCTGACCATACTATGACGTTTTTATGACCTTTTATGCCTTAATATAAATTGATGCATTTTTGACATTTTATGCCATACTATACTATGACGTTTTTATGCATTTTTACGCCTAATTAGATTATTTCGTCTCATGCCTTGCCATACTCTGATGTTTTTATGACATTTTATACAATAATATACTATGACGTTTTTTTGCATTTTTCTGCCATACTATACTTTGACGTTTTTTGGCATTTTTATGCCTAATTATAATATTTCGTCTCATGCCTTGCATACTATCATGTTTTTATGACATTTTATGCCTTAATATAAATTGATGTATTTTTGACATTTTATACCATACTATACTATGATGTTTTTTGGCATTTTTCTGCCATACTATAGTAAGATCTTTTTTGGAATTTTTATGCCTTACTATACTATCCCGTTTGATGCCTGACCATACTATGACGTTTTTATGACCTTTTATGCCTTAATATACTGTGATGTATTTTTGGCATTTTTCTGCCATACTATACTATGGCGTTTTTTGGCATTGTTATGATTAATTATATTATTTCTTCTCATGCCTTGCCATACTCTGACGTTTCTATGAACTTTCATGCCTTAATATAGTATGATATATTTTTGACATTTTATGCAGAGAGAGGGGGAATGACATGCAGCAAAAGGCCATTCGATGCAGGATTTGAACCGGGGCCAACTGCAGCGAGGACTGTAGCCTCTACACATGGGGTGCCTGCTTAGACCACTACGCCACACGACGCACGGTTTTTTGTCATTTTTATGTCTGACTATATCATCTAGTTTGATGCCTGGCTATACTATGACGTCTTTATGACCTTTTATGCCTGAATATAAATTGATATATTTTTTACATTTTATGCCATACTATACTATGACTTTTTTTGGCATTTTTCTTCCATACTATACTAAGATCTTTTTTGGAATTTTTATACCTTACTATTCTATCTTGATTGATCCCTGACCATACTATGATGTTTTTATGACATTTTATACCTTAATATAGTATGATGTATTTTTGACGTTTTATGCCACACTATACTATGACGGTTTTTGGCATTTTTACGCCTAATTAGATTATTTCGTCTCATGCCTTGCCATACTATGACGTTTCTATGACATTTTATGCCTTAATATAGTATGAAGTATTTTTGACATTTTATGCAATACTATACTATGGCGTTTTTTGGCATTTTTCTGCCATACTATACTTACATGTTTTTTGGCATTTTAATACCTTACTATACTATCTCATTTGATGCCTGACCATACTATGACATTTTTATGACCTTTAATGCCTTGATATACTGTGATGTATTTTTGGCATTTTTCTGCCATACTATACTAAGATCATTTTTGTCATTTTTATGCCTTACTGTACTATCTCGTTTGATGCCTGACCATACTATGACGTTTTTATGACCTTTTATGCCTTAATATAAATTGATGTATTTTTGACATTTTATACCATACCATACTATGACGTTTTTTGGCATTTTTACGCCTAATTAGATTATTTCGTCTCATGCCTTGGATTACTATGATGTTTTTATGACATTTTATGCCTTAATATAGTATGATGTATTTTTGACATTTTATGCCATACTATACTATGACGTTTTTTTGCATTTTTTATGATATACTATACTTACATGTTTTTTGTCATTTTTATGCCTTATTATACTATCTCGTTTGATGCCTGACCATACTATGACGTTTTTATGACCCTTTATGCCTTAATATAAATTGATTTATTTTTGACATTTTATGCCATTTGACGTTTTTGGCATTTTTCTGCCATACTATAGTTAGAGATTTTTTTTTGTATTTTTATGCCTAATTATATAATTTCGTCTCGTGCCTTGCCAGGCTATGACGTTTATATGACCTTTTATGCCTTAATATACTATGATGTATTTTTGACATTTCATGCCATACTCTACTATGACGTTTTTTGGCATTGTTAAGCTTAATTATATTATTTCATCTCATGCCTTGCCATACTCTGATGTTTCTATGACCTTTTATGCCTTAATATAGTATGATGTATTTTTGACGTTTTATGCCATACTATACTAAGATCTTTTTTGGTATTTTATACCTTACTATACTATCTTGTTTGATACCTGACCATACTATGATGTTTTTATGACTTTTTATGCCTCAATATAGTATGATGTATTTTTGGCTTTTTCCTGCCATACTATAATTTCACGTTTTTTGGAATTTTTATGCCTAATTATATTATTTTGTCTCATGCCTTGCCATACCATGACATTTATATGACATTTTATGCCTTAATATACTATGACATTTTTTGGCATTTTTCTGCCATACTATACTATGACGTTTTTTGGCATTTTTCTGCCATACTATACTTTGACGTTTTTTGGCATTTTTATGCCTAATCATAATATTTCGTCTCATGCCTTGCATACTATCATGTTTTTATGACATTTTATGCCATTCTATACTACGAGGTTTTTCTGCATTTTCTCTGTCATATTATACTTTGAAGTTTCTTGGCATTTTTATGCCTAATTATTTTATTTTGTCTCATGCCTTGCCATACTATGATGTTTTTATGACATTTTATGCCTTTATATACTATGATGTATTTTTGACATTTTATAACTTTTCATGCCTTGCTATATTATGTTGTTTTTAATTACTTTTTAGGCCTTACTATACTATGTGATTTGTATGACTTTTCATGCCTTACGATTCCATGACGTTTTCTTTACTTTTTATACCTTACTGTACTATGATGTTTTTATGCCTTACAATATCGTTAAATATTAGGCTACTATGTCATTCTAAATGTGTTTAAGTAAAGAGGACACAGCCTGTTTTGAAAAACTCCACACAATAGCCCCAAGCAGGTTAATACCACCATGATGTTATTGATTATTCAATTTCCTAATCAATTAACTGAGACATTTTCTATGAATTATACTCCCTATTGTATTATCTTGACTTCTATGATGTTGATTGATAAGTAAGAAGTTCTGTTAACATTTTGTAGAACTAGGACAGCTAACATGATTTTTAAATACTTTCTACTGTCTAGACCCCGTGCTTCAAGTTATCCTGGCCGGTGTAAAGTGGTGGGTGTGGTGCGTGTCTGTGAACTCTTTCCCGTGATGACTGGACAAACTGTGTATTGAATTTGCGTGGTGCACTTCAATGCACCACAAGACAGGGAAGTGGTAATGGCAGTTTCGGGCCTATCGTGTGCCTGCGTTGATACTACGACAACCGTCTGCCGATGCTGAGCTGCCCCTCCTCCCTCTGCTGCGAGCTTTTACGGAGGTAATGAGGTTACTACAGCGTCACTATTAATAGCTGAGAGTTTACTGTCTCCTCATCAATGCACTGCACAGATGAAATGTATATGTAAGTATTCACTATAATGTTAATGTATATTATATATATATATATATATATATATATACTATAAACTACTATAAACTACTATACTATAATTTAATGTTTCTGTATGGTCTGTAAGAAGTAAATTCATCTTTACAGGACAGAACGTTATTTCAAATCCCATTCTGTTTGTAATATACCCTATTGTAACTAAAGCTGTTCAAAGGCTCCATGTGTCAAAAACAGATGTTTTTTTGCTTTTGTTTTTTATTAAATTAATTACATTCCTTTCAAGCTAGCTGTTTCCTACAGCAATGGCAAAGATAATGTGGAGGCATATATTTTTTTAGGCAGTGGTGGAAGCAGAGAAGTAAGCTATTCTGATCCTTTACTTAAGTAGTAATATCACATTGGAAAAATGTTCCATTGGTGTATATTATACTTGGAACACCTTGGTATTCCCCAGGAGGAGCTGGAAAGCTGCTATCATAAATTTGCTGAGCCCTCAAATAACTGATCTCTAACCCTGACCCAACCTATCTTTAAAGGTGCATTATGTAATTTGAGTTTTAAAAAATTAATTAATTAATTAATGACACTAACTTTAGTTATGTAACAATAGCAAAAACCTACATATAGCACCTTTAAACTGTCATTGAAAGCAAAAAAGTAGATAGTTCATCTTGTAAGTTCACTATACACTGTTGCCCATAAAGTTGGAATAATTTAGTTTTTTTGTTTGATTGTGGTTTAATTGTGGTTTAATTTTCATTGTGATATGTTTGGAAAAGATTGACTACTAAAGTTTTGAGAAGATATACACTTTATCTGTCAAGAATAAATCACATTGTCACAATCATTTCATGGAAATAGGTAAAAAATATTTTATTCCAACTTTATGAGCAACAGTGTATGTTTTGTGTGTAAGATCTTAATCAGCAGTGTACCTAACAAAACAAAAATATGTTGTGAAGTAAAAAGAGCACCATTGCCCTGTAAAAAAGTCAAAAGTAGCATCAAATGGAAATACTCAAGTAAAGTAAAAACCTCAAAATTGCACTAATTCCACCACAGAGGTTAGGGTATTTTAATCTTTTAGAAAGACTCCATCAAGGCGCATCCCCACATAATATCCAAACAACATGTGAATGATTTCAAAACACTTCTCTCTTCTGCCACACATAGAGCAAAAAGTGTTAAACCTGCCACATCACCTGGATGCACTTAATGAAGACACTAATGAGCCAGGGACCACACTGACTTTCAGGGTGTGTGATTAAAGTGATTATAGGTCCATTGACCATTGATTTCTAACCATATTTCTTGTGGTTTGGTTGAAGGTGTTGGTGTGCCTCCTGGTTTTATGGACCACTGTGATAAAGGAGGGAGGAATGTAGTGTGAGGTTAAGGTGTGGTCAATAAAACACTTTTGAAAAACACATGGGAGGGTAAAAGGCAGAGAGTAGGTGTGTGTATTTAAAAACTGTAGATTTATATGTATTGGTGATTCTTTTGTCTAACATTACATTGTTTGATGTAGTGACTAACTAAGCAGGGGGGAAATCTGGAGTGAAACTAAAGTTGTAGTCCAACACAGATGTAACTAATAACATTATTAACAGCTGCACTGCATGACTAACTTCTTGAATTACCTCTGCTTTTTCTGCTGTAACAAGTAAAAATATCAGCTGTGAAAAAGGTAGATGAATCCAGTTCATTTGGTAAGAATAAAGACAAAAAGTACGCTGATGTCATCAGACTTATAGCTCACGAAAAGTAAAATTGGCAATGCTCATCATGCAGATGAACTGCCTGTCTTGCTCTTGAGCTACTGTGAATAGCTGGTGAGGCTTGTGTCCTGTATATCTAAAAGCCAGTAGTTTTTAAAAAGTTAAATTTGCATTTTTATTTGCACTAATGTAAAACAATAGAAAATAAATATGTAGATCATGTTGTTGATGATGTCATTTCATTAAAAATCCTCCTAGTTTCCTTTATTAGTCTACTTGTTTCACTGAGGAAACTTAAGTAAACCACATTAAACCATGAAAGAGTATTTTATGCTACGTTTTCTGTTACTTTTTGTGGAGAAAAGAATACAAAGGAGGAAAAAATCAATCACATCCTTCATACTTTTATTAACACAAAAAATAAAATCAAACACAGTTTGTTCTGATGTTGATTCTTTGCAATTCCTTTTGTCCCCATGGCGATAAATAATGAGAGTAAATCACACTTTGTCTCCTCTGTTAACATTACCTGAACACCCTGTTCTCTGGCATGATTTCAGGAAATGTAAGTTACCACAAATTATCATGAAAACCAGAACAAGAACATACATAACAACCACAAAAATCATTTGTTTGACTGCTTCTTGGAGTTCAAATGAGCCTTGATCTCTCGTTTGAAGAACAGCTCCCCCAGCTGGCCATGCGAGGCTTCGCTCATGGCTTTGGTCTGCATACACATCTTGTACTTGTCTGGAGGAAGCTCATCTGAGCAGTTTTTCTCATGCCACAAGTGGAAAAGGCCACGAGATGGGGAGCGAATCACCACCAGCTTACTGTGAAGGTACTTCCTGTACAGGTGTACGTCCTCCAACCCCCAACCTTTGATGTTACGGTCAAAACCCCCTGTCAAGAAACAGACACATTTTACACACATAAATACTGGAATTTTTATACAAAAATGCACCGAATCCTGTACTTTAATGCATTTAGAAAGTTTTGAATGCACAGTTATGAGTAATATTTAATTGTATTATGACTATCATCATCGTCTTTCAGATGATGAAATTTGGGAAATTACTGATGACACAAGCTTTTTCATTATCATTACCTATGTTGATGAAATCAGACCTGTACTGGCATGTCATGCCAAACCCAAAGTCTCTCCAGAATCCAGTTTCTTTCCTGATTACCTAAGACAAAAAGAGCAGTTAGAAATCAGTCTTTTACATCATGGTGACATTTTTATGTAATTCATTGATGTAAATATATCTGTTTATTTATTATTTTTCACCTACCAGCTGCTGTTGAACAGAGGGTAGAAGTGTATGATTACTGTAGATGATAGTTGGGTTGTACTGGCTGAAGAGCACTGGATAATACACTTTCTTACCTAGAGACAAAAAGTTCAAAAAGCTGTAGTATACACATTTTCAGTCTTTAACACCTATAGTGAAGTAGATTTCTTTCTCATTCTCTTTTTTAGTGAAAATTCTTTGGCATTTGATGCATTTTTCATTACTGGCAGCAACAGCAGAGATTTGACTGGACTGACAATAATAAGAACTGGGTAGTTAGTATGAGCAACAATAACCACCAGGCCTGAACAAAGAAATAATAGAATAGAGCCGGACTGACTGAGTGCTAATCGATCTCTTGGAATTACAGTGCAGGAACACCACAACAATGATGACTTATACTACATAGGGACAAAATCAAAATATTCCCACATATTAGCAGTTTGTGCAAATCCTTGCACTCAAAAGTTTTCCAAAAATTAAAACTTAAACTTAACTTCTACACAGCTTCAGTACACCCTTGCAGGTGTTTCCACTGACAGTGCCTGATTAGAGCCCTTCTCAGATCTGTGTGTGTGTGTGTGCACATACCATGATTGATTGATATCCCCCAGTAAGTTTTCCCATTTTTTTTAGTGTATGTTAACTAATACTTTAGTATACTACACTTATCACCTTACTTCTGATCCCACAGTTCATGGTTGTGCTACAGGTGTCTTCCCTTTTCTTAGAGATTTTCTGAAGGAATTACCAAAGGCATCAATAGACTACGAGAAAATGCCCCCATGGGGACAGACAGGGTACAGTACAAGGCTCCACACCCCTCCTATATAGGACCACCAGAGTGTTTTGTGTCTCTTTGTGGTTCTTTGTGGTTTTTTTGTGTCTATTTGTTTCAAACAAGAAATATGAATATGTTTGGTAATCTGTCCACAACCCACGGTAGTAGATGGCAGATAGGATTACATTATTTCCTTTAAGATGTGACAGGCTGCAATCCCACATCAATCCCCCAAAAGAAAGAATAGAGAAGATAACTTTTGTATACTGCTAACTTTACTGGTACAAAGAAATTAAAAACTGGAGCAAATCAGTCAAAGTTTCACGGGGCTATGAATAAGGTGAACTGGCTGCCCTTCATTGGGCAGTCCCAGTGTTGTGTCAGGGTCTAAAACCCTTTACCTTAAATTGAACTTTAACTTAACTCAACCAGTCGTCTCTTATGATGCTTACCTTGACCCCAGCCTTACCCTAACCGAAACAGTAATCTCTGCTACACCTCATCATAACCTAACTTAAGCTCTAACCCCAACCACTGAAGAGGCACTAAGGGAAACACAATGGGAGGGACACATTATCTGAAGGGGGAACAGACCTCGACACAACACCAACATGCTGCTGGAAAACTCGCTGAAATTCAGTGCAGGCAGCAAATCAGGCAGACGATGTGTCTATCAAACAGCAGGTGGTGTCAGAGATGCTGTAACAAATGTTATTTCAAATATTTCAGCTTGTTGGCAGAGACAGTGCTGTACTGAGCAGACCACTTGAAATACTGTATGTGCTTATTTGTCATTATTGTTTATGATGCTGTTTGACCATGTGATATGTTTTTTGAAATTGAAATGGAGGGGAAACCGCTGCCGAGAGGCTCCAGCAGAGGTTTAATCAGCCAGAATAATTGTACACCCGTGTGGATATGCAGAGCCTTTAATTAATCTGTACCACTTCCTGATGAAGCACTGTTTATAAAGGGTTAATTAATTGTTTTATTAATGGTTAATAAATAATTTACTAATACTTTACAGATGAGTTATAAGTATAACCGCTTCAAATGCCTCAAGAGTCTCATAACTATATTACATAGCTAGTTAGCTTAGCTAATGTAACTTCGGGAGGCTAGTGAATAGCTGTGACTTTCTTGTGTTATTCAGCAGCAGTAAACCACCACAATGTGGTAAGTAGGGTCTGGCCCCTGTGACTGATCATGGTCCCCCCTGTGCTACCTCATTTAAAAAAAATCAGAGAATTGCCCCTGCCCGTCTCTCTCACCAGCCTCTGCATTGAGACGACAGGAAGTCAAGAAGTCAGCTGTGAAGTGGATGTCAACATCACAGAAGAAGAGCAGGACATTCTGGCTCCGCCTCCAAGCCCTGGCGCCCACGTCTAGGCCTCGACCACGTGAAAACTCCTCATTCAGCTGGATCAGTGTGAAGCTCCTGAACCGAGTCTCTCTAAGGGAAAGATGAAGAAGACTTGGATTAATCTGTGTGTGCAAATAGACATCTACTTTAATGAAATAATAAAATATACTTTAATCTAATTTGAAATGTTTAGAGTGAATAATCGTTCAAAAACAACCAACCTCCACAAGAGTGTTGCAGCATTACATAGTTAACAATAGCTCATAAAGGATATACAATATTTTGCTCCCAAAAGCCTGAAGTAAAAAAAAGATTCTGCATTACAATTTTATAGAGGGATGTGTGTGTTGCTCCCTGGAGGTTCAGGGGCTTCAGAGGATTAGCTTGTTATTAGCCTGCAGCTCCAAAACACTGATACTCTCTCACTTTTTATCTTTTGGCCAAAATATCTGCAGTGCAGTTGAGTTGAGATGAAGATGAAGATTTCATCTTTTTCTTGCAGTAATCTGTCTCAACTCTCCCGCATCATATTTATTTTTTCATCATTTTGTGCCATTACATGTTATTATCTTGACAGAGGTGTCGACTCTGTAGACTGTAGGTCACATGACGTTGAGTCAAGCAAGACTCCTGCAATGAATCCCATGACTTTAGACATGACAAAACCAGCAGGTAAACTGTTACTTTATTTGATCTTTTTTTCACATAAATGTGACCCTGAAATTAATACTAACAAAAATAATTATTTGCAAACATGTAGAAACTGAGAATTAAAGCCTCTCATCTTTGTTGTCTCATGAAGACACAAAACTGGAGAAGGGTCAAAAATACAGCTGTGTGTAATTAAAACTGTGTCAGTGATTTCGTACCTGTGACAATTCTGGACTGGAATGTCCAATATCACAGGGAGATACTGTAGGTGATTGTTGTGTAAGGAGGCGATTTACTTCAACACACCAAACCAAATGCTACCAATGTAGCTGACGTTCGAACTGTAAATTGACAACCTGGTGATTACCTGGTGGTCTGGTCCAACATAGCTTTAACTTGGTCTATCTGATCTCGCCCAAAGTAGACGACAGTGAGATGAACCCTGCCGTCCTGCTTGATGCACACTTCTCTGAACAGAAAACACAGAAGGACACATGTGTTAGGCCCATTCTACACAACTTTCTCCAGCGATAGCCACAAATGACTTTATCTTGAGATAAGCCAAGACAAATTTATTTATACAGCATCTTTCAACAAAAGGGCAATTCAAAATTCAAAGTGCTTTACATTAAACACAAAAGAGATTAAGAAAAGACACACAACAATATAAAAAGACACATTTCAATTGGGTTTAAGGTCCAATATAAGATAGAAATATGCTAAAATAGAACAAATCAGAAAAAAGGGGGATTAAAAAAATCCTGCACAGGAAATAAAATGCAACGGCAAACTAAAAAGTCTTAAATCCTGATTTTTTAAAAATGAGAGAAATACAGTATGTGGTGCATAAAAACTGAATGCTGCCTCTTCATGTTTAGTTTTGACCATGGGAATACACAACCTGAGGGATCTGGATGGTTCATATGGGAGCAGGAGATCAGTGATTTGGACCCAAAATACTTTTAAAGTCTTCATTAACCAGCAGCTCATTTTTAATCTTTGTCATAGGGTTAGGGTTAGGAAGAAAAAATTGAAATTGTCAATAAATTGCACCGTATGGAGCGTAAGTGCAGTGTTCAGTGCCAAAAATCTGCTGAGCCTCTCCAGGCAGAGGGCCACTGATAAACACCTTAGTATTCAAGGAGCTGGGTGTATTGAATAGATCGGTAAAGTGCTGTTTCACAGATAAGGAGAACAATTAGATTCCCATCTGTGAAAGTAACCTTTAAAATCTGTAAGATTTTCACTTTCTCTGAAGTGGCGAGGAGTCTTTCAGCCAAGCTACTCTACTATTAAGAGACGGTTTCACTCAGCACTTCCAAGTGTATTACTTAACTATGAGATCAATAATACAATCACAGTTCGTGTAGTGAGTGGGTGACAATGTGCTCATTCACTCTCAAATGATACCTGAAGTTGTTGATGAACTGCCTGAATGTGTCCGGCCTCTTGGAAAGAGGTACGATGATGTTGATGAGCATGCTGCGCGTATCCACACTGTCGCTCTTCACCTTCATCATGGGGCCGAACGGCCTGAAGAGCACGAGGTGCGTGAAGTCCTGTGGGCCGTCGCCTTTAAACATCAGCTCGTACACGGTTCCTCTGTCCCGCTCTGTACGGGTCAACCCTGTGACCGAGGAAAGAGGAGAATATCTTGGTAACAGATGGATCGCAGTTTTTTTAGTTGTAGTAAGAATTTGAAACCACCTTTGGATATAGAGAGAGTTGGTTTGATTTTAAACAAACTGTCATTGAATTTAATCTATTCGTGCCTGTCCGGATGGACAAACTTTTCCTGAGCTGCAGATGAATGTATGAGTGAATGAACCGAGATCTTTCTCACCCTCTACGAAGTCTGAAGGGGAGTATGTTCGCTTTCGCCTGATGTTGTCCATGTGTTGCTGAGGTCCATTCAGGACGTGCAGAGCTGTTTCCACGGTGCCTATCAACTCATCCCTGCGGTCTTTCCTCACAGGCCTCTCCTCAGGGTGCTTGGTCAGCCCTGTCTCCAGCTGGTACACCCTGAGTGATGCAACAAAAACCCCACTCTATAAAGAGGCAGCATTGTATGACGTAAGACTTGACATCAGGAGCAGGTTATACACAGTGCTCCTGGAGGCCCTGAAAGCTCTACGGTGATTGTCCTTAACGGCGAACAACTGTCCCACTCACCTCCGCAGAGTGAAAATGTCAAAAGGAATCACTGCATATTCGCTGGACAGCTTTACACCTGAGTTCACCTCCGCCTGGTTCAGCTGGGAGCGGAACAACTCCTGGAGGACATGATGTAACATTTACTACTACACCATAATGTCAAACTTCATTTATCTTGTCAGGCCGCATGAAATGTACATGTTTTCTGCATCTTTCATTCTGTGTCATGTTTTCCTACCTTCAGGTCAGACTGTGTCGGGGTTTTGTGCAGACTCTCCAAACCCTGAGGCAGAATCCCTTTGGTTTTTGCTTTATCCAGGGACTCCTGGAGCTGCTGCGTCCTCTCCTGGAGAGCCTCCTTCAGCTGGGCTATCTGCTTTGTCAGGCTGTTGATGTAATGTCTGTGAGAGTCTTCCCTCTCCTGCAACAAAGCCATGTATCCCTCCTTACTGGTGGCTCCCCCAGACCACAGCGGAGACTGCTGGCTGCTGCGAGATGCAGGTTTACAGGCCAGGAGGTAGAACAGCGAGAGACAGCAGCAGAGGCCTAGCACAATGAGGCCGACACGGGCCACCAAGGCCAGCAGCCACCGTTTAAACATGGTGGATTGTCTTTCAAACGATTTTTAAACACTTTAGGCT
Source organism: Seriola lalandi dorsalis (assembly GCF_002814215.2). NCBI lineage: Eukaryota > Metazoa > Chordata > Actinopteri > Carangiformes > Carangidae > Seriola > Seriola lalandi. Next base: position 905,133 of record NW_019525497.1, read on the forward strand.
TATAAAATCATGGCTCAGTTTCTGTCATGTGGAGGTGCACCCACAAAAAGATGAGCAACCCATAGCTCCAAAACTACACATCAAGAAATATGGATTTTAAAAAAGACGTCCTCCTGTTTTCTCATGTCGTCCTCATCCGTCACATCCACAGGTAGCATCTTCACAGGGCATTTTGACATTCAGTTTTTTTGGACCAATTCGTCTGTGCCACTTTAAGTGCAGGGATCATTCCAGAGTATCGAAAGTCCCTACGATGACAAAAATGTACATTTAAAGCAATGGATCCCAACATTTTCGACTGCTTAAATCTACCCATGATCCTGCATAACAGGTTATAGACGCACACTGTCTGGGATTCTTTTCTCAGATTATGTCATTTTCAGGAGTTGTCGGCCTGAGGAGGTCAGAGTATCTAGTATTTCACAAGGAAGACTCTAAAATCACAAATGTCAACCTCATGGGGATGTTAGAGGAAAGTCATAATGATTCATCCTCTGGGGACCATGAGTGTTAAAAATCTTCTGCCAGTGCATCTAAAAGTTGTGCACTGAGCAACAGACATTGTCATCCCCAGAGTCATGCTGTTGCCATGATTAGGAAGCAAAGGTTAGTCAGAAAAAAATCATTATGTAAAATAACTTTTTTTTAATCATCAGGTGACCCCCGCTGATTTATCTAGGCACCCTCGGGTCAAAGCATAAATCATTCCCACAAAGACAGATCTAATGTTAAACACCTGTTGTGAAAATAATAGCAACATCGCCTAATTATTCTTTTTTTTTTTTGGCATTTTATCAGGAGAAAGCCTCAAAGGACTTTACATAAACACAAAAACACAAATAGGAGACAGGGAAATCAAGAAAATCTTACAACATCTAACAAATCCAGTGACAATCGGAGAGAGCAAACCAACCAGTCTAATCAGTCTTGTTCTGCTGTGCCTCAGTGTTTTCGTGAACAGCTTATTTCGTTACCAGTCCGTGGCATGCGGCCCTGTCTCGTTGCTGTTGGACTGTTGGTCAGGTTTCATTTGGCTGCTGTAAAAAAAATGCACAGAAAGAGAAATAACCTGACCTTACATTCACTCTGAGTGCCACGACGCTGAATGTGGGAAGTGACAGAAACAAGCATTTCTCTGTGTGTCTCTGCACTCTGTGTGTGTGTGTGTGTGTGTGTGTGTGTGTGTGTGTGTGTGTGTGTGTGTGTGTGTGTGTGTGTTGCCATCATCAGTTTATTCACAGCACAGTTGGCTCTTTATTGCTCAGGTAGAGGCTGATCTCATGAAAGACTTGCTTATGTTTCCAGGTCCACCCAAGCACTGTGTGTCAGTGTGTGTGTGTGTGTGTGTGTGTGTGTGTGTGTGTGTGTGGGTAGATGTCTTGGTGATTACAGTTGCATATATACGTGTGTTCATACCATGTGGACCCTTTTAACACAGTCCACCATAAAGATCAGTACTTTTAATAAAACATTTCAGCGTGTTTTTATCTCTGCATTCTCATAAAAACCCTTCCACAGTATATGGAGTAGTTTTGCATCATAAATATTATGGTTATGGTTGTAATCTTTAATTTATTGTGGCTCATATTAAGGCCTTTCATGTATTTAAAATGAGTGCAAAGCTTTCACCCTGCTGTCATCCCGGTTGAACACTTTACAGGCAAATCACAGGGGGTCATCAGATTTATGAGCTCTCATGAAAAAACCTGACATCATAAACTCAAACATGCAAACGTGACCACACAATACACAGGTTACACTCTTTAAAGCTGCAAATAAGGACAGAAAGATTAAAAATGCATATAATTATACTCACCAGCTGCTGTGAATCTCAGGAAAGTTACGATTGGATGTCGATCATCCTGAACTGCTTCTCTCCGTCTGTCACTGTTTTAGGTTACAAAACAGCATCTTACCGATGTTTGCAGGCAGGGAAGCTGTGTGTTTGTTAGTGTTTAAAAAAAGTGAGAGGCTGACTTGAACAGCTCTCTAGCTTGTCACAATTTTAGGGCTGAAGTGACCTTACAGGAGTAAACTGGACTACTGAGGACCTCCTCTCTCCCATCCTCTCTCCACTCAGTCTCCTCCTTCTCCCAGCACCTCCCTCTCCCCTCGCTTTTTTTTTTCTACCAGACCCAGTCTTCCCCCCCTTAGCATCCCTATGGAGATCTAACACCATCTGCCTTCATCCTGAATTCCCTCTCAGGTCCTCCGAGGATCCGCCACTCTGCCCTTAAGTCTAATTAGAAGGCAACCGGAGTAAGGAATGCCCTTCAGACTTCGATGCTCTGCCACCTGCAATCTGTTGTTGGGGAAATAGCTAGGTACCAGTTGGATCCCACCAATAGGACGGGGTCTTGCACATTTAATGAGGCAGCGTACAGATGGTCCTTGTTTTCATTCGGATGTCGACTTCTGAGCTCTGACTCCTCTAAATCACCAAGTTCACTTTGTTTCCCTTGTTTTTTCTTGTAAATGGAGATTTGGTAATATAATTCATTGCCATTGTGTTAAAATGTTTCTGAAATGAGACTGTTATTATACAGCGACATGATGTAGAATCCAAGTCAAATATTTTTTAAAGGAAGAGACAAAGTTTTCAGGGAAGGAGTGAAACTTGTTTCTCGTCTTAGTAAAGAGCTTATTTTTATTATATTACTTCCATGACTTTATTTGATTAATAGTTTTTGCCGCCAGAGGAATATGGCTCAATGTAGGTGCTTTGTGTCTGTGCCTCAGCGAGACATCTTTGGTTTGTTTACATGTGGTTCTATGGGCATCTTTAAAAAGCCGCAGGTGTCAAACACACATCTGTTAGTTTTATTTATTTTTTTAATCTATTTTTATTTACTACTCTTTGTCTGTTTTATGTCTTTTTTTATGTCTTGCTTTTGCTTCCTGACAGTTTTCTGACCATAAATTTTGAGTTCTAATAACATGTATATTTCCCTTTTATTATATTGTTGTTGGTTTATTTCTAATTTCATACATTTTGGAAATAGTGTACAATATGGCAGATATAGCTGAAAAGCATTTGTTGTTTTCCCAACATTCAACAGGAAGATTATTATTATTTATCTGAGTACTGGCATTCTGTTCGTTCTGTTTAGATAGCAACGACTGTGCACCTGACACATTCCTGGAGCATTTGGAGTTGTGCACGCTGCTACTGTCAACTAAGAACCAGATACATTATTTCACCTGATGGTGGCACCACATACATGACTATTCGAAAATCAGAAAACAAGAGCGGCTGCGCAAAACAGACAACTGTATTTATTATTGTTTCAAGTTATTTACATCTGTTAGATTACAAAATGTGGAATGTGGCCAGAACATTTCTCTTGCTCGTGTGTTGAAAATGCAACAGGACATTTTACATTTCTTTTCTTGGCACATGGGTGTGAATTCAACAGCCCCAAATGTGTGTGTGTGTGTGTGTGTGTGTGTGTGTGTACATGTTTGGCTTTTAATTACAGTGCAGGCGCCTACTGTATCTGGACAATGTGCTTTGTGAGTTTTGTGCTCAATTTAGGCAGTGCTTTGCTTTCTGAATCATTGTAAGTAACAACAAAAAAAAAAACAACCAAGGAATGTAAAACAAAATCACCAGAAATAATGCCACAAAAATACTGATACTTTGCTTATCTCCAGGTGAAGCAGCATCTATGATACTTCACTTTTATAAAAGCTTCACCACACCTGAAAAGAAGGGACCTGCTGTGCCGCATGGAAATTGTTTTGTGTGTGTGTGTGTGTGTGTGTGTGTGTGTGTGTGTGTGTGTGTATGTATGTGTGTGTGTGTGTTTGTGTGTGTGTGTGTGTGTGCATTTAAAGTGCAATATCTAAAACAAAAACTAATTCCAACAAAGAACCAAACTGTTACAGTGAGAGGCAGGAGGAGTCAGTTCCTTTCAAATACATTAACACAATAAAAACATGTCAGAACAATAAAACACTCCGGTGGAAAAACCAACTGGAGCATGTGCAGTATGTAGAACATACATGATACTACTGTGGGTGGGCACCAATATGGATTTTACACTCAGTATCAGTTTTAAGTATCAGCAGAAATCAGTGGCGTTGTGAGAAAGACGATGAAAATACTGATTAATTTGCTACAAGTTGATGAGGTGTGAACCCACCTTTTCCAGCACTTCCTCCCCAGTGTGACTTCAATTTATAATTTTAGGCCAAGTCTTTTAAAAAAGTTCCCTCGAAAGCAGTTTTAACAAACACTGTCTATGTCTTCGCTACAGTAATAACTTTGTTAAACCCTTGTTCATGATTTTGCTGTATTGTTAGCAGTGTAACTTCTGTCAACGTGTCCTCGTGCTATACTGCCGGGGATGCTGAGCAGAAAATATCAATTTCACAGCTTCTTGACTGTAATTTATTCAGACAAGAATATCAATAGCCACAGCTAATATTGATATTATTTCATATCAGTGCCCACAGTGACACACATCACTCATACATGCTCAGAGGGGATCAGCGCCTCCTGCCAAGTGCTGTCATCCTTCCGGACTCATTCGCCCACATCGCTGTGAAAAATTCAACTGTGTCTCCTCCACACCAGTGGTGCCATTAACCTCACTCAAGGCAACAAGAGAAGATGTGAAGGATCGGGTGGAAAGGGGGATGTTGAAAGAAGAGTGGTGGAGTGATGTGTGGGTGGCTGGAGATAATCTCTCAGACACCACAAGGTGTCGTGTTGCCATCTCAGAGATGGTTGCTAGGCAACAGCATCCTTCAGAGTCTTCCTTCGGGTGGTAACTAGGTTACCCCAACTTACTATCATCATGTTGGTGTTTTGCCGTGTTTTAACCGCAAAACAGTGTCCCTCTCCGTGTTGATCACTAACTTATACCAGCTGCTCCACCCGGGCTGGCAGGTGTTGAGAGGTTACACCAGTTCATCCAGTAGAGTCCCTATGCTGTGGTGCTGCTCAGGGGGGCCAGCTATGGGTTTGTTGCACATGGGGCAGACGCAGCGAACCTCCAGCCACTTTACCAGACACCTGTGCAGAAGAACACAGGCCCTCATCACCAGGTTTGCAACATGAGATCATGATTCCTCTCACACATTTTGACATGTTACACTGATCAAATAAAAGTCAAACAAAAAACAAAATACTTTTAACTTAAGTAAAAGCAGCCATACCAAACAATATAATACTCCAATAAATGCCTTCATGATTGTTGATGTAAAATAATTAGCAGCAAAATGTACTACAAGTATCAAAAGTAAAAGTAAGAGTAAAATAGTGTCCTGAATTTATACAGTGTAATGTTGGGTAGTTTAATCTGATCTGATGGGGGGTTTCCTGTACAGCTTTCTACCCTGGTATAACGCAGCATTACTATAGGGTCCAAGCACCAGACATGTGACATATCTCTTCAACGCGCACTAAATAAGTCAGATAAATTCAGTTATTTTTTATTCCTCGTGTTCAGGGGGACTAAAGTGTGGAAAGGTAAACCACAATTTAATACACCTAATAAACATCAGCTATGCTTACCCTACAAGATCTTCCTACTAGCACTACCTGCCATCTGCACAGTGCATGCTGGGACACATTATAGCCCTGACCACTTCTCTCTCATCCTTATTAGCAATGAGCAGAAAAATGAAACGTAAAAATGAATGAATATAAGTACTGTTGAACAAGGACTCCTGCAGTCAAAAATACTTATCCATCTTACTTATCACTGAACTTCAGATTGAACCGTGTTCATTTTCACCAGCCCAAGCAGGTGCAAAATGGTAACAAGAGCTCTCCTGTACTCACTTCCTGTGGAAAGCATGTTGGCATGGCAACACTCCCAGCTCGTCTTTCACTTTGAAGTCCTCCAGACACACGGCGCATGTCTGCTGTGTGAGTGACAGACAGGACAGAGTGAGAGAAGACAGTCATTTGATGAAATTATCATGGCTCATTTTTAATATCAGTTTCAAGCCGTTTACTCACTAATAATGTTAAAAAATTCTTACCCCATGAAGATTCAACTTTTTTGGATCTCCTTTTAAAACTACCTGTAGAGTAACAAAAAACAAATATGTTAAATAAAGATCCTTTGATTTAGACCTTAAAATGTGCAAAGTATACTTGTCATGCTTACTTCTCTGTATCCAAACCGCTCACTCTGGGCTTGGTGTCGTAGTTTGCTGTGGAAGGATAGAGGAAAAACACCAATAAATAACTTTGGAACTTTACAATTTGTGGAGCCTTCAATCAACCATACTTTGCATTCACGTCCTCTTTAAAATGTTGGAGGATCTGTTCCTCAAGTAAAAGTAGAAATACCTCAATACAAAAACACTCCATTAAAAATAAAAGCTCTGCAATAAAGTACTTAAGATGTGCTTAAGAAAAATTTGGTGATGTAATGTAATTGAGTACATTAACTCAAGTACTGTACAGTTTTGATGTAATTTACTTTCCATTTCACAATTACAGTAGGATGATCACAAAAATGTACTTCAACCTGCATTTTCTGATTTTCTTCGCCACTTGGGGGCAGTGGAAACAAACTGTAAACACAATCCGAACCTGTTAGCAAACAGCTGCTTATTTACACCTCCAGCAGGTACGGAAGAACATTAGCTTTTCATTTAAAAATCGAACTCCTGTATTCATTCTCCTTTTAGTTCTGTTTTGGTCTCCACCAAGTCCTGAAGGAAATATCTGGCTATTAAGATGCTAAATGCTCCACTATGTTCACCAGCTAGTTGCTAACTATGTCTGTCTGCTGTTTGGTGCTGACTTGCATTTGCCAGGTTGCCAAACACACGACTGCAGAGGAATGTAACTGTGGAAGGTGTAAATAAGCAACTGTTTTCCGAGAGGTTCACTTTATCAACTTTACAAGGGGATAATATCTCAGTGTTGTGTTCAAAATGTGTTTCCTCTGCCGCCAAGAGATCAAAAATCATTATCATCATTAATGCATTAACATGTAAGCACCAACTACCTTACTTTTGAGTAGTTTAATCTGTATCTATACATAAGCATCATATCTTTCTAAACTTAAAATCATAATTAGCAAAGTAACTCATAACTATAGCTGACTAAAAACTAAAACAGTTCCTTCTGGAATGTAGTGGATAAAGTACTGTGCCATTATTATTTATAATCAGTTATAGTACATGTGTTTTAATGTGCTTAGTTTCTTTCCACCACTTTCCATTTGTTTATTAAGAGATAAAGATGTCTGTATATTTATTCCAAGCTGAGTTTAACAGCAGGTCATTTGATTCAGGCAAAGATTTAAGTTTGTGTGGTTAAATTATGGGACTGTGTGTAACTGAAGCTGTGTAATTGCAGGGTTGACTTTGATAATTGACTGTCCTTTCTAACAGCTACAGTGGCCACACATCTGTGGAAAAATACATGTTCCCCTGCAACCACACACACACACACACACACACAAACACACGCATACATATTGTTAACACACTTGACTAATCATGTAACCACACACACATACTAACACACACAAACACACACAAACACACTTACGCACACATATACACAAACACGGCTAATGAGTACGTTGCTGCTTTGAATCCCTGCACCACCCCAAAACCCAACAATGGAGAGGAGATCTTTATCACTTGGCGAGCCGTGTCTGTTCAGGCGGTTATTTTTGGCCTCCTGTTTTTACACAACTAAACATAGACTCAAATGTCCATCACTGTTTGTGATTTGGTCCTGAAACTAAATGTAGCGAGAGCATCTGAGATGAAAGAAGAATGTTTATTTGTGATCTGATCCCCCTCAAAATAGACGAAAAAATAAAAAATAAATAAAATGTCAGTGAGTCGGTGCTTAATGTAAGGAAATGAAAGTTATTCGTTGTTTTTGTCTCTCGGTTTATTGTTTACACTGATTGCTGCTAACAATCTTCCATGTGGAACAATGCGAGGATACGCGTTTTACATGTGCTGAGGTTTCCCATGCCTGGAGAATGATGTGAAGTGGGTGAAAGGGGGGCATAACGGAGATCAGTTCAGCTATTGTGCCCGGTTTGCAAGAATAGAAAATCGTCATACAGTTACTATTGACCCATTCTTACTGTATGAAGCAACAATTGAATTCAACAGGTGTACAGTACACAATATAATAATAGGTGCAGAAATCTTTGGGGAAATCCGATTTACAGTAACAATCTCAACCAAAACAATGTTTTTCTGTCTCAAATACTGTATATTCAACACTATATAAAGAAAGGCAACAAACTTCAATAAAATCTTGAGTTGGGTTAGTATTTGTACAGTTACTTAATTTTTGTTCTTTAGGAGTAATGCAGTAAAGTCTCAAGTCTCAGCTTTAATTTAAGTGAGTTTAAATCAATATAGCTCAATATAGAGAGAACTATGTGGGAGATACAGCCCTTTTATCAGATAGTGCCCAGACTGCAAGGGTTCAAAAGTAAATGCACACGTGGCTACTAAATGTTTCTTTGTCAACTGTGTGTCGTTTCAATGTTAGTTCATGCACAAAAAATGGGGCTCAGAGTCAATGGAGAGTTGAGAGATATCATTTACATTCTCTCTCTCACAGAGATATCAAAGGTAGTTGGTTTGCCAGAATCAACAGTTGGGTACTTTTTTTTTTTTAAAAGCAGGTGATAACAGGAAAACTATTAAATATCAAACGAACCAGCTGACTGAGGAAAATGAATCTTTTGTGAATGAGCAGAAAATCATTTACATGGTGAAGAAAAACCTCTTTACGACTGCACATCAAGTCAAGAATGCTCTCCAGGATGTAGGCGTACATGTTTCCTTGATAACAATCAAGAGACTTCATGATCATAACATCAGAGGATTCACCACAAAATTCAAACCCCTTGTAAACCTCAAAAGGCAAAGCAAATTTATATAGTACCATTCAGACACAAGGTCAGTCAATGTATTAAAACTGCAACAAAAGAAAACACAGTAATGATCAGAAAGGGGAACCTCAGAAATGTTTTGACCTTTTGGAAATATTTAGATCTGAACTATGTCCCTTGTTCTGTGTTGAATCTGTTACATGCTGGGAAAGTCCAAAGTTATCCAGGATGTACAAAAGATCTTTGTCACTGCCACCTTTGGGATTATCAAAATGAATATTGAAATCCCCCACTATGACAACACAGTTAAGGGGGATATTTGTAAGTTTTCTCTGCTGTGTGACTGGGGCTAGCTAGTTAGCATGCTAACTTCGGTAGAAGAATATAAGTGATAGAAACAAGAATTAACATTGACGTTGCTCCCCACCGCTGGAGACAGCAGCAAAGAAATGAAGTTTGATGCTGAACTCGCTGCTGCACTATTGCTTTCATTTAACAAAGTTTCAGTTACAAACATAATTTTTCTTGATAATAAAATCATTAATAAATAATGACTTGTCAGCCAGAGGCCTGATATTTAATAAAGCTAAGTTTAGTGCACTAAAAGCATTGTGTGACACAATCTGTGGCTGACGCACAACCGGAGTCAGATTAGATAAAGTAGCTGTGCGCTTTGAGTACACTTTGTTCATCCTGATGCTGGTTAAAATTGGAATGGCAGATATAGGAGCTGTTCCTCGCTGTCTGTGGTGGGCTGGATCAACAGCAGGGAGGGAGACGTAAGCTGAAAGGGGGTGTGGGCTAAGGACCCAGGTGGTCCTAGATGTCAGCATGCCCTGTAACGCTAATTGTACGGAGCTTGCCCTTGCTTTGTTTGGATAGGCAGGAAATTTTGGTGCCACACTGTAAGATCTCGTCTGTCCCTTTTATCTGCACCCTTAGCTTTTGTGAGATATTTCTGAGAGGTGAGGCGGGAGGGAGGGGGTAGAGATTGGGACTGATCCATGGCGTTGTCCTTGTTGTGCTGGGTAGAAAACAATAATCTTCTTTCCACAGATTTTACTGACCCTTTCCAAATACCAGCAGTGGGGCGCTGGAGGCCATAGGTCAAGTTGGCAGTAAGGCTATGGACGCCCACTCTGTTTAAATGAACCCAGTCCACAATGTAACAGTTTCATTGCTCCCAGAACAATTTGAAATTGTCAATTGAAGCTCAGTTTTTGAACCGTGATGTGGAGGACTGCCAGGTATTTAATGCCAGCTGAGGACAGGCTGCAGTGCCCAAAAACAAATACAAAGAAAATGGTTTCTAAGTTCTGGATCATGGACTGATGGAACAAAACTCAACTTCTCTCATAATGATGAAAGGAACATTTCATGATGCAAAGCCACCACCACAATTTGTCAGACATGGTATTTAGATTTAGCCAAATGTATCAAGACTAATTGGGAAACATTTCATCATCCAGCAGGACAACGATCCTAAACAAACGTCCGAAGCAACCAAAAAGCTTTTCAGTATAAAGATGTGGATTAATCATGACTGGTCAAGTCAATCACCTGACCTCAATCTGATTGAGCTGCATTCTAGCTGCTGAAGACCAGACTAAAGGGAAGATAAAACCCTAACCTCTTTTTTCCACAGATTGAAAAACACAGACAATGACCTGATAACACTTTCTATGTTCTATGTCCATGTGTCAGGTTGAGGTGACCTCCAACCTGCCGTTTGTATTGTTATAGCATTTAGTACTTAACTGTTACTTTATTTTTCTCACTCTCTGTTTGTCCTCCAATCCTCTGCAGTTAAGAAACTGTATGTCTGCATGGACATTCTCAGTGTCACGGGGCTGCATGGGTTTCGAAAAGAGGTTTGAGTGGGTACATTAACCTGTCATGTTTCCTGTTGGCCAATGAGCGACCACATTAAGATGTAGAAACAGCCTGTTGCGTTGGGATATGTACCCTCAAGGGATTTCACAAGTCCAGTCTCAAGGATCACTGACAGTAATTAAATGAGTCAGTGAATTTATTTGGGGATAGACGCTCCGGTAGCTTAATATCTCTGCCCTCAGTCCACGTATCGTCTGGCTAAAAAAACACTCTCAGCTCGCCCCTGCGCCTCGTGGTTCTCAAAATATCTCTCCGACTAGCTGCTCTGTTATTGACTATAAACCCAGCTGTGTCAGAGAAGATTGGGGTATAATTAAAGATATGATATTTTTGGTATGTGCCCTTGTGGTTGCAGGTACTGCTGCGTCCACACCCCCACTTGGTGCAAGGATAAGCACAAAAGCAAAGCATCATGTTTGGCAAACCTCACCTTGATTTCAAGGCATTTTAGAAAACTTCATATAACATATTATACATATAATTGCAGCATATAATTAAAGGAGGAATACTTACATAGAAGAACAGAGACAGACTTGGATTTTTCACCATAATGTTAAAATCAAACATCACAAACTCCCTGACACACAGGATCTAGAGAGAGTCTGTCTAAGAGAGAGATAATAGGAAACCTGCCCCCAACAGGGAATGGCATTCATCACTCAGTATTCATCTGATGAATCACCCGGTCTATAAATGAATTCACAATCACACTCCTACCCAAGACTACCGTGTGTGTTAATGGGGCTGAAAGGAAGTGACTCACTGGATATGATTCACAGGCAAGTGCTTCAAAAGAAATAGGAAGGATCTAAGCTTTTCTGACAGAGTTGATGGTCAATTTAGTGGTGAGCCCAGGCCAAACAAAACATCCATGATTACAGAAATTTGTCTGACCCCAACACAACCACCTAGGCTTTGATAAATACTGAGATGTGTTCTGGTTTTATTTGATACTATTTGAATCAACTTTTTCGGAAGGTTTTCTTTTCTCTTGGTGGTAACTACAGTGTAAAAATATCTCAAAGATAAAAAACATGCTCTGAATTGATGCTTGATTTTCTGTCTTTTAAAGCTTTTACTCGAGGTTTGCCTAAGAGCTAAAACATAGGGATTCTCTGTTTCTTAAAATATTTGATCTCCAAATACTGATCACTTTTAACTGGGCAAATTTCATTCTGTCACATTCTCTTTACACATGATCTTCATCATGATCTTCAGATGGAGTTATAGATAGATATAGATGTGGACTTCAAGGTGAAGGTTCATTCCTGATTTTGGAAATTACAGGTTCATTTAGTGAGTTTTTGAGCTTTTGATTTTTTTTTTAAGTCAACATACACGTGAGGTCTTTAAAATGCTCAGGAAAAAAGGAACATTGATTATCTACAGTTCTGTGACATCTGAGCAAATGCCATCTGCTGCTGATGGAGATCATGATCATATGACTGAAAGCTCCAGAACAGCTGCTGAGTGGACCTTGGGATGAGACTGTTTCATCAATTCCTTTATTTCTTTTATTTATTGGCCGAACAACACTCAAATTTAAACCTGCAATTTTTTTGGCCACAACAGCTACTAAATACAAGTTTTGGTGTGGAGATTTTTTTGTCAGCTGGTGTTGTGAGGTTGAGTATTAACTTGAAAGAGTTTTTTTTTTATGTATGAACAACAGTAGTTTGGTTGATATTATTATTTCCATTTGGTGCAGTTGCTAGGATTCAGTTATCTCCAATTATAGAGAAAGTATGAGCTGCACAGGAGGAAAATGTACAAAACTCAGCTGAAAAGCCACATATCTACTGGATACCAGCTACCACTGTTCCTGACATTCATTTGCATTTTGACATTTCCATTTGTGTTTTGCTATGTTTTCCAGATGGCACGCTGGCTATGCATGTCTCCAGCCAACAGACACGTTTCTTTTAATTGTTTGACATTTTGATAACACAGCCAGTTTGGAGAGCAATTCAAAATCATGTCTCATGCCAAAAATAGCACACCACATTAGGAGGTGTCAGGTAATTTGACAAATACAGATGCTCAGTCACCCAAAGAGAGCTATAAAAAAGAAAGAAAAAAAAAAAAACCCTTCTGCAGGTGTTGACGTTTCCTGATGTTTATTCTGAGCACAGTTTCTCTGCAGTTTTCCTCACTACTGTCCTCATACATTGTGATGGTCTGCTTCCTGTTGCCTCATATCCTGTCCTTCAGACACAAACGTCCCCTCAGCTCTTCAGGGAGTTCACTGTCAGCGGCAGGGGAGGTCACCCTGTTCCTCTTTTTTTATACCTCCTTCCCTCCCTCACTGTGTTTCTGGCCTGCAGACACACACAATCTCCTTACTGTAGGGGTGTCAGTCGGTCTACAGCTTTGGTCTAAAATATCTCAACAGCTATTGCATGGATTGCCATTAAATGTGGTACACTTAAGGATGAATTGTAATCACTTTGGTGAAAATGTCACTTTGTTCGCAATTTACTTTATATTCCACATTTTCAAACCTGTGCTATTTTATTCTGGTTGAATCAGACTCTGGTTCATTTCCTCTCTTGGTAGGATTCACAGCAGTCATACAAAAGTGCAGAGCAAAACAGCCACACACAGACCTTTTAGAGGAAGTGGTCTCAGTTAGATCACAAACAAACTCTAGAGAGGTTAGTTTGGGGTGGGAACATGATCCAACCTCAATCTGACCCGACTACATGGTGAACTTTGCAGGTTTGAGATAAATGGTTACCATAGTCAGGTGCACTTTGCATACTGGGATGTGGATGAGCGAAGGCAACAGTAGCTAGAAGTTGAACAAGTAATTTGTCTTCATGACATCTGGGCAGGTAGGACCTTGATCAGGACCTTCTTCCTCTGTTTTCTACCTCCTGCTTTTCTTGTTTTTTCTCCACATATTTCTTGTGTTTTTGCCCCTCACCTGATAAAGTAACAGCAGAAGATGAGGCTCAGGATGAAGACAAAGATGCCTGTCCCGAAGATGACCATGTAGATGTTCAGAGGCAGGTCCTGGAAGGTGATGGGCGGCATGGTGCACGACTTGTTGGCGTAAACCAGTCCAAGACCACAGAAGCACCCTAAACAAAGACATATGGAAGATTTAAAAACACATTTGCAGGAAGAACATAGTCAAGAGTGGAGGCCTGACACTGCCACATGTAACAATATGTCTCAAAACACAAGTGAATGCAACGGTGCACATACTTCTTTTTAAAATACTCTGCCACTCATGGGAAGCTGAGGGTCAGACCTGTAGCTGTGTCTGCCTCCAAACACACACATACACAGACACAAAGGTCGAGGGAAAGAGGTAGAGAATGACTGCACTTTCCTGTAATGGAAAATTAGTCCTTTTCAATGTTGTACTTCAGCATTAAAACACTCTTAATGCGGTATCCAAGCAACATGGACGTCTCTCTTCACACGGCAGATCCACATGTATTTGCCCGATAAAGGGTCAGTGCATTTAGAAGCATTAGTGGACAGATGAGAAAGTAACAGTTAGCCATAGATGAAAAGATTATATTTGTCAGCCATCTATTGTTAAATTGAAATGAAATAGTTTTCAAGACAAAAAGCACTAACACTCTGAGAATCAGTGAGTGCAATTTGATTAAAATGGCACCATTGAGGTGATTCAGCCATATACACTGCTGGTGACTAGAAGTACATTAAAGATGCAGCAGTGTGATGTTTTCATGTCTTGAACTGAACCTGCTTTGACGCTACATTCCTCCAAGCAGGCACTGGACGTCAACGTAACGACAGGAAGATCTTGAACTCTAACGTCGGACAGACATTCAATTTTGGCTAAATACTTGCTAATTGACATTGTGAACAACACCACTTAAAACCAGCAAAATATCAACGTCATCATCAGTATTCTATGTCATATTGACGTTGGCAGTAGTCATTGAACTTCGGTCACCTGAGGTCCCGACCTACATTCAACCAGATATCAACATCTAACAACGTTGGTGGCCAGCTGCGTGCCTGCAGGGCTGTCTGTGTTTGTTTTACTGGGAGACGGATTATCACTGTAGCGGTGGTCTGTGCTGAAGATTTAAGAACAAATGTGGCACGACTTTGGACAGGTTGCAGTATGTGTGTAGTTTCCAGTATTTGATGGATTGTGTTTATTGTGTATAAATACATTGAGAACAACCATGGATTCCTGGAGTGCAAGCAAAGGAGTCATGGGAGAAACCATTGTAGATTAGATAGGCAGAGACAAAGAGATACAGAGAGCCCACGTGCTTGTATGAGTAATGAGAAATGAGTATCTGCATGTGAGAGTGGGCTTTGTGAGATCAGGGTCACACTAACCCAGTGAGTGATAGTGAATCGGCACCGACACAGGCCTCTCAGGGGGCTGTGTGCCACAAAGGGGAAGAAAGAAACACTACACTCTCACTGTAGAAACAAACTGTGGTGTATGAAACTGCACAGTTCAAATTTTAAAAATAAATAGACGGATGAAAGGATGAACAGATGAATGGATGGATGGATGGATGGATGGATGGATGGATGGATGGATGGACGGACGGATGGATGGATGGACGGGTGGACAAAAGGATGGATAAATGGACAGACAGATAGGTGGATGATGAACATGTGGAAGGATGAATGGATGATGGAAGGAGAGGTGGATACGTGAATGGATGGATGGTGGACGGATGGTCGGACAAACAAATGCATGGATGGACAAATGGGTGGACACGTGGACGTATGGGGGGAGGAAAAGACAGATGAATGGATGAATGAATAGGTAGTTGGACACATGGATGGAAATGCAGGTGATGGATGGATGGACAGACAGATGGATGGATGAATACACAGATAGAAGGATGGATGAGGGGATGAATGGACGGATGGAGACCTTTACCAGTTTCATTTCCCTGTGATAGGTATTGTTTTCTCGGGGCACAGTTTTTTTTGATCGATCCTGGTATTTCTAGTCACTCCTGCAGCCAAAGTAACACGTTGACATTTCTATTTGACATTTTCTCCCGCCTCACAGTGGACGCTGCAGTATGAGAGGATCAATACTTCCCGCCTCTTCGTTCCACTCCCGCAGAATGAGCAGTGATGCTCCATTAATCGAGGCTCTTCACTGATGTCTGCACGTTCAAGTTCCATCACAAAATGATTTCACTCAGCGATCATTACCAGAGACATCTGCGTTTGCCTGAACCTCCATCAACACCATCAACATGGGAGTGTAAATTAAACACAAACTGATCGAAGCACATGTGCAGAGCTGCAGGCAGGATTTTACGAATACCCAGGTCATGGGTCAAAATACACATTTCATCTATTTTTATAATATTTTCTATAAATTTTATCTAACTGCAGTGGAGAATACTAAATACCTTTTGATTTCAGATTTCATTTGAACAGTCTGAAGAGGTCAAAACTCCAGCAACACTTGTAGTATAAAGACCTAAAGTACTTTTACTTAAGTACTGTACTTAAGTACAATTTTCAGGTATTTGTACTTTATTTGAATATTTCAATTTAATGCTACATTTCAGAAGCCAAAATATAAGACAATGTCAAAGATTAAACCAGTAGTTCCAGTCTTTTTGATGTGTGACCCCTGACAATAAATCAGTGTCTATTTAGTGTCACATTTTGTAAGTCTACTAGTTGTTAACAGTTCCACCAAAAGTGTCT
This sequence comes from Seriola lalandi dorsalis, assembly GCF_002814215.2. Taxonomy (NCBI): domain Eukaryota; kingdom Metazoa; phylum Chordata; class Actinopteri; order Carangiformes; family Carangidae; genus Seriola; species Seriola lalandi. The sequence continues at coordinate 921,548 of NW_019525497.1, forward strand.
CATTAAATGTCACGGATGGTTTTATCTAACTGATTATTTGAGGCCTAACAAGGTCAAATTATTCAATGTTTCACTAAATTGCACAGGTCCAAGAAAAGTCCCAAAAAAAAACCATATAGTATATGTTACAGGATTATGTTTTTTCTTCTCTCCTCTCCCATTAATCATCATATGACCCCTCAAATTAATCTAGTGCCCCCTTGAAGGGCCTCGACCCCTCCGTTGACCCTTCCTAAAGCCTGATGCTGGATTTTGCTGGAAAGCACTCACACAACAGTCATACAGAAAAAGAACAGGGGATAATTAATATTGTTACTATTATTATTATTGAATAAGTCAATAATACGGTCAGGACCGTAACAGAGGCAATTAGTGGGAATTATATTTGAGTGTAAGAAAAAAAATCTAATAATGAAATATCGGCCAATGTTAATTTTCTTTACAGAATCAATAATGTGTCCAAGACATTTTACAGTTGAAAAAGAATTTTGCTCTTCCTCTCTGGTGGACAAACTGGAGAAGGGTGACAAAATATTTATCAGCTGAAATGTATAAACTATACCGACACTGTATGTCTGCAGTGAACTAATACCAGCTGATATATGAGCTTGGAAACAACTGCACTAAACTAGCAAACTGTCTATAAAGCAGTTAGCTTCACCTAAAGTAGCTACTTTTACTTCAGATACTGTAAGTGGAGTTTGATGATATTACTTGGACTTTTTGGGGAAATTTGGAATAAAGGACTTTCCCTTTCATAATCAAGTTGTTTTTTACACTACATGTGCTCCTGCGTTTTAGCCTCTTCAGACTGTTTCCCTTCCTCATATACAGTCAAATGCTTAGATATTGAGTCAGAATCAGCCTTTAAAAAAAACCAACATGTACGTGTAACCTGCACTATTGTAAAATGAAACCTCCTTCGAGTGATTAGACCCTCCATATTCCCAGAATATCACTGAGGGCATGGCCTCAGCTGGAGACACATGAAGACGTGACCATGAAAGCAAACAGGCGGGTAGACCTAATTTTCGCCATCACGTTTACATTTGTCGTACAATCTGCTTCACAAAGATCACCAGCAGACAAAGAGACTCACGCAGCGTGTGGGGGGAGTACACGTCTCTGCTCATGTATTCATGTCACTGCATGGCTGATGGCACAAATCACCTGTGAAGCTGCTGCACACTCACAATCCGAATCTGGGTCATTTGTATTCAAGTCTTTATGTGTGTGTTCATCATGTCACGACTGTCTCTATGTATGTGCCCTCACGTCGTACATGTTTGTATGCATGGAGGCCAGACAGCTATATGTGGTATTTTGCTTTGGGAGGAGCCCTGTATGACCACTGACCTATATATTGGCACACTCAGGAGGCGCCCCGTTGCCATGGCGCCAAGAGTCGCAGATGCAGAAAAAGGATGAGGGCTAGCTAGCGAAAGTTCTCATTTTTGACGACAGAGAGAATCTGAGTCACTCGTGTTGAGTTTCAGCCGTGAAAGATTCCTGTGTTGTTGTTCAGAACGGCAGGAAAGTCCCCGTGTGATTTGACAGAGCTGTAAAATACCTCGAATATGGCAGCTTCCCTGACAGCTCCTATGAGATGCCTGGTGGGGTTTTGTCCTATATACGCCAGACTCACACAAAGCTGCTTCGTCTTCTTCTTCTGCTGCTGCTGCTGCCGCTTGCACTAAAGACAGAACTTCCCATCAAATATTCAGCAGTTCACATGGGGGGGAAACACTCAAGCCTTGCCTGCATGGCTGCTGCTGCTGCTGGTTTTCAGGAAGAAAGCAGCTTGGACCCAAAAACTCTCCATCATACGCTTAAAAGTGCTACATGTGCCACGTATAAACACTGGAACAAATAGGCACGATCACAGATGAAGTGACACACAGAGCAGACGCTGAGCTGTGGCTGCCTGATACTGCTTCATTTTTCCAGCAGATAGTCACTCTTTGATACTGTGTTACTGTGTGTGTGTGTGTACTATTTCCCCTATGAATAGCAGGGGAGTTGAGCAGCACAAAGGGAGTAATTGTTCTTGTCTGAACACCACCAACAGTCCAACGAGGAGGCTGCTGTGGCTGCTGCACTCAACCAAGCGAAGGCAAAGGAAAGAGACCACTAATCCATCATCTTCACCAGGTCTCACTGTGACAATGAAGCCCTGACGCACCATTTCACTGCTATGAAAGGACTCATTTTCTTTAAGCACGTCTGACGCATCTCCGGACGCAAAAACGGCAGTTTGAAAAAAGACAGAGAAGTTGTTTAGACTTTTGTAGATAATTGGTCAAGGCCAAGAAGCGTGTAAGTGAGAGACTGCAGATAGAGTGAGTCAGTGTAAACAAGATTACCCAGGGTGGCAAATGTTACACAGAGAGCACAATGGCTGGCTTTGTGTGGCTCTCAATTGGAATTAGATATAATACGGGATTATATTGATTAAGCAGCCTAGGTAAATTAAAATATAATTAATAAGTGGATAACTTTACTTTAAGTACTCCTATTTAGCTTTTATAAGCATTTTACAAAACATTTAGCAACTAGTCTATAATACACTATAATGTAATCTGCAGATTATCTTTTCTTATTTAATCTTTTTGTCCATAAAATGTCAGAAAATTGTGAAAAACGCCTGTTATAATTTCCCTCAGCCCAAGAGATGCGTCAAGTACCTTGTTATGTTTGAACAAAAGTTGAAAATAAAACAGATATTCAGTTTACTGTCCTATATAACAAAGAAAAGATCCTCACATCTGAGAAGCTTGAACCAGGGACTAAGGTGATTTAAGTTTTGTTAATTAGTGATAATGTAGGGCACTATAAACTCACTGTTAAGTAGGCTATTATTTTAAAAAGTAGTGATTTTGTTTTCCTTTAGCAGGAAGGTGCGGCAAATTGTCTTTTCTCAGACAGGAAACGTCTAAATTTAGAAAACACTGGAGTGATTCAAAGACTTACAGTCTTGCTGTGTAATCTGACTGCCATCAGAAATTCACTCCCCTATAAATAACAGGCTATATTGCACATTAGAATCACAGAGGCCTGTAACAAACACAGCTCTAACAGTATAAAAATGACTGCTGCTCACCGTTACACCACTGAAACGGGTGCATCAATGCACCAGAGGGAGTCCTTGCCGGCGGGATCCGATTCGTGTTTACCAACAAGCCGCAGGCGCCTGTGCAGATGGATGACCGCAGTAAAGTGCCCGAGTCGAGCCGGTGAGCGTGTACCAGTAGTGGGAAAGCTGAGTGAGACAATGGCACCTGTTTGAAAAAAAAGGGTCGTAAAAGACGAATAAAAAGGTGAAAAAAAGCAAAAGTTGAAGCGTGTTTATGTCACATTATCTAGGCGCTCGTTCGTCCCCGCAGACTCAAAAAGGAGAACTGTTGATGTGGATTTCCCCAGCTTCTCCTCGCTGTGGCTGTTGTGACTGTTATTATTAATAGACGGCATATAACCCTGACCCAGCAGCGGCAGTGAACAGCATCTGTGTGAGAGGGGGGAAACTAGAGCAGTGGCTCGGTTTCCCTGCTCCCGCCCCTCCGCAGAGGCTACTGACGTGCAGCGAGAACCAATCCTCAGCCTGCCTGGGTCGGGGTGTGTTGTGACGGCCTGGCGTGTGTTTTCTGCCGGTGATCATCATCACCATCACCATCGGTTACTACTACATGTCTGTCTTCAAGGTTTATTCATTAAGGGACAAAATCAGGGGCAAGATTTTAGGTTATGAGTCCAAGTCTTCTCTCTCTTGCAGGGTCGCATTTGCCCTCTAAGAGGCCCTGGGGCAAAAATCAGCCATGGGCACCCACTGCCCCACTTTTGTCTTTCTATTCTTTAATCAATTATTCAATCATCAGAAATGTAATCAGCCACTATTCTGATGACTGACTATTTAATTGTCGTTAATGAACATGACTTGACATGTTTTTGTGGTCTGTAAAACATCATCAATGGAAATCAGCTCATGTTTCTCATTAACTTGATGTAACTAGTTGACAGTTCACTCAACTCATTAAATTTCCGAAGGAACATGATATTAGCATAGTCTTCCCAGCATGCATCTGTTGATTGTTAAGTGAGATTTTTTAGATTTTGAGATTGTATTTATTCACTTAACTGCTCAATTACAGTTTATTTCCCTAAGTGAAAGTCTGCATGCCGTGTCAAAGTTGTCTCCACATTGCCAGGGGTAAAACTCTGGCAGGAAAGCAATAAATGAATGAATCCTTTATTTGAGATTGATGGTTCATTCTTGAGAGGACATTGTGGTCTCAAATTTTAAGCCAGTGTGGACGAGAAGTCCTTAAAGTGTTCAGAAAAATGGAAATTTGATGATTCCATGACAACTGGAGAAACTCAATCTGCTGAGAAAGATGGTGAGAGAGGCTGTTTTGTCAAATCCTTTATTTCTTTAATGACCTAAAAGTAGTCAAATTTATATAAAGTGTGTATCAGAGAGTAAAAAAAAAAAACACTGGTGCAGAAACTTCTCCCCAGTGTAATAAAATGAAGTCTGAGTCAGCACACACATGGCTGAAATCAAACTTTGGGTTTGAGGCCTAACTGTGATTAGAACCAGCAGACTTTCTGTGTGCAGTTCTGGGCTCAAATGTTGTGTTGCACAATAAACTGTATGAAAAGCGTTGTTTTGTACATGCACAGGGTGACACACAAAGTCAACCACTGGAGGATCTCAGAAGAAATAGAGCTGCTCATATCCTGTGAAGTTTCCAGCATAGATAGGCGTGTAGTTGTAAATGAGTGACGAGGCCTCTTCTTCAGGATTGTCAAACTGATGTAAACTTCTCCTTCCTAAACAAAGCAGAAGTGAGACGTATGTGATTAGAACAAAACAGAATAGATCTCCATTTGGAAATTTGGGTGACTGGGCTTTACTGTAGAGGAAGTGGCCAAATAAAAATCCTTGGGTCTCTGGATGTTTAATCTCAATGGGGTGAGCTATATAAATAAAATCCTCTATCATGGTATATGTAATGTTATATTGCAATATCAATGTGTTGTGCATAGATACTCTGAAAAATCAGTAGAGAAACTGTTTACAGATACAATAACCCTACATTTATGTTGTCTTTCTTATAAATGCCGTACAAATCAAGGCACTGTATCACATTGATGTAACAGATTATATAAAAATAATTTATTTCCATTGACTGAATGTAATATTACCCACCAGAGATTCATATTAAAAGGGTTGCTCTCTTGGCATACATGGTCCAGCATGATGGCATTAATATACATATATAGTCATACATTAGGGCTGTCGTGATCTACCGCTATGAAGATAACTGTTATTTTAAAAATTAACACTGTGCACACTATACATATATATATCATGACAGCCCTACTGTATATATATTGTCAGCCTGTAACAATACAGTTTATACACCTGTTCTTTCTCTTTTCATTGGCACAATCTGTATAGAGTAACCCATGTGCCGTTGAACCGACAAATTATGCTTTTCTAATCAAATTTTATTTTTCTTTGCACAGGCAAGGACCTGATGGCATGCTGGGCCCCTGGATATGCGCCCAGTCAACTCTAACACGATATGTTGTTTTAGGTTAAGTTAAATATGTATGAGTTTTTACATCTGTCAGCACCTGTCAGAGTTCATTTACTATAACATGTTTACGGTTATAGTAAAATATTGTATATTTTCAACACTTGTCAGTGCTAGGCTTGGTCAGCATGGATAAAATGTAATATAAATATAGATTGCATTTTTCTAAACTAAATGGAAATTCAGTTGAGTAAATCTTTATATATAAAATAAACAGGTGTGAATGTCTATTTGTGGCTATTCAAGTGGATTAAAAATCTGAAAAGCAAAAATCAAGGTACCGCCTCACACTGATGCAAAACTTTGCACACAATGGTCTGATACAACCAGAGATATTATGGGGAAAGCAGCCAATTTATATCGTCTCACAGTGTATATCAACATATCCCACAACCTTAGTTAATAGCTAATAATACGGATTATTATTGATAATATGTGTTTGTCATCGTACCTTCATTGACAAAAAACTCAGCCAGGAGAGACGATAACTGAATAGCGTGAGGGGAGTGAGGAAAGTTCAGCTTTTTGTCCCACTGGAAACGATTCACCTCTGGGTGCCACTGTACTCCATAGAAGGGATATCTCTTACCTGGCAAGAAGGAAGAAACAAAAACAACATGCATATTGCTGTTATTACAAATCTGTTACAGAGCAATGATTAAGTTTGTCAAATGAATATAAAAATAATCTTGTAACCTTCTATGGTTGAGACAAAGTGGGCTCCGTTTTCAGCAACGTTTGTAGACAAGACGGAGAAGAAATTCTGCAGCTTCTCATTTTCCTGGAAGGTCTGTAAGAACATTTGTCTTATTACACTTGACTGTTATTCATGTATTACCTTTCAATATTATTTTAATACTCAATATAATATATAATGTTCTAGATCTCTAAGATTATTTATCCATAAAAAGCATCTGTTCTTGTGCTTTCTTTTAAAGCTCTGACATTTTGTTCTTCCTCTGTGTGGGATCTTATCTATCTTATCTTAAGCACAAGGACAGATTAGTTTGCTAGGGAGCCCCGGGACAACAATACCCATCCCACTTCTCTATCTTTCTGTGTTCAGTTTTTCCTGTGCTAGAATACGGAATGGCCCCGGGTTTGATTTGATTAAACACAAATTCATTTAGGAATTTGCATCATATAAGTTTGATATCAGCTAAAACTTAAAGGACCTATTTAATCAAATTACCATAATCCAATTGTCACACTGTGAACCTGGGTTTTTGGGACCCCAGGGGGGTAACTCAGCCTTTATTAGCCATATAGTTTGCAGTGATGCTGAATGAATACTGTATCTGCAGATTGCTCATGTATACATTTATATCTGTACTGTCAACAGAGGCAAAAGTTTTGCCCTGGGTAACCCCAGAAAACACATTTCAAATGCTTAAACCATACCGAGTGTCTCTGATTTCATTTCTCAGCACAAAAACGAGGGAAAACCCAAACAAGGGAAGTTAAACACACTGTACAGTGACACCAGAGGGATTTACTCTACCTCTACTATAACTCCATAGTGGTGAAAATTGCCAGTCAGAGGTTCTTGGGTCAAAGTCTTCATCAGCTCGTCTGGAAAACCCTGGAACATCCTGCTGGAGTGGGCCTCTGCAGGGGAATAGGGAGGGGTATTGAAGAGAGACAATAGACTTTATAGACAGTATATTAAAAACAACCTATCTTAAAAGATAGGGTTTCATCAAGCAGTGACTACATGGCAAGATACATATACATAAACGATTCGGTGATAGTAGCAGAGTCTGACTTTAGGGCCAAAAACTCTGATTAGTAACTTGACTCTACTGACACTAAGTGGTGTAATCCAGTACATGCAGTTTACCAGAAAATTAAATAGTTTACCTTGAATCTATATTTCCTTAAGTCAAAATGTAAATCAAGGCCATACGTTAATTTTTTAAAAAAGACACACATTACGACATCAACCATAATGCAGGAAGCTATAACCTCTGGTTAGGTTGAGGGGCATCGCTATGTTCTCAGCTGTGGTGTTTGCCAGCAGATTTTCACCAGCCACCAGGACAGTCAGTAGCTGCATCCCCATGCATGTACCCCAGATTGGGAAGAAGTCACCCGCATTGTTAGCCTGGAACACACAAAGAGACAAAGAAATTTTACTTTGCATGTCTGAAACAATAAAGCAACTCTGCTTAATAATGTTCTGTTAAATGCTGGTAACAACATTAGTTTACAGGACCATGATTTCCTGATAATTTCCTCAGAAATTTCTTTGAAAGAACTGTGTAATTTGGTGCTAATTACTGGGCAAATAGAGACAAGGTTCTGTTATTCCAGTTTGAGTTAGTTGTATTGAGTTTATAAGCAATAATTGACTTCCAGAGGCATTTCCTTGAAAGACCGTTTCCATTTCAGTCCTCAGTGCAAAGACAGATTCCTTCCAGAATAATAAATTACTACTGGATTAATGATATTAAAAAGTATTTTAATGTGGAAGCTGGTTAAACTATTCCACATACTGTCAGTTGGTTTGAACCTTCGTATGGTTTATGTATAAGATTATTGTGTATTTCCTCAGCAAAAATTTAAGAATGCAAAGTCAGTACAATGGTAGCAATCATTTAAATGTAGTGGAGTAAAAAGTTAAACTATTCACTCTGAATTGCTGTGAGGTTAAAAAAAAATTGTACTTAGGCACAAAACCTGAGTAAATTCATTCTGGTTTCTTTCCATTTAAATGAAAAGACAGATAATAATAACAAATTATTTTAAAAGGTACATAGATATTAAGACAAGGCAGAACAAACCGTCAGAGCAAGTCTATAAAAGATCTTCGCCACCCTGGCATAGTCTGATGCCTCCAAATCTGCAGCTCCGCCGATGAAGAGCAGGCTAAAGAGACATCACACAGTTAGAGCAGTGAAGCGAGGGACAAATGCAGTTTGTATTTATGTAAGATATACATGTGATTTCCCCCTGAAACCGAAACTTCTTACACATTTATCGCATTTATGTACTGTGGCTCACCCATTTATCTTCTTGAAGATATTTTCATATTCAGCAGTAGTAAGAGTCAACCTGCAAACAAAAAAACAAAAAAATTCTCCCTAACTGTAATATTTGATATTGTTTTGTAAGCACAAAAGTCAACAGAATTAACAACATCTAAGTAATGTGATTGTGGCTTCATGCTGACATGCTTCCTCCTTAAATATACTAATATTAGTCTAATATTGTGTACATTTTTATCATGCATATTTAAAACGTGCCTGCACACTGAAAATAAGCTCCATTCACATTAAAGGTAAAATCTCCACTGTTGTAAACACCACAACAGGATAGAGGACTCAGCCCACCTGATAGGCATCACTCTGCTGCCCCCAGACTCAATGTATTTCACATAGGAGGCAGGTATGTAGGTCCTCCCGAATGGTTTCATGACATCATCTGAAACTAGTTGAGTCAAAATCCCTGTAGGACAAAAACACAGCAGCTGTGAGAAAACAGAAATTTCAACAGTGATATAATTACAAAGAAAGTGTCATTTGGTCTTTATTTTTTATGTCCGTATCACCTAAACTTCTTTTCATCTGCAGCAACATTCAGTCCTGATACCACATTTCACTTACCGATCACAGGTCTTTCATTCACAGCCTCCTGGTTGAGTGCAGTCGGCATAGCTCTGCTGCAACAGACAAAAAATAAACACACAAATGCCGAAAATGCCACGTTTGACATGTTTTCACCTCCGATCAGTCAAGGTTTAATTCAGCAAATGGGTCCTATGAGGCTGTTAGAGAGCGGTGATTATGAAAGAACCTGCAGCAGACTTATATATGCTACGGTAGAAGAGGATATAGTCAGTACAGGGAAGTGAGGAATGTCCAGATTTACATGTGATCACTCCTGCACTGCACATACCGGTCAGGCAAGTTGGCTGCTGAGGTAAACATAAATATGTTGCTGACAGCACGGACTTTTTGGTGAAATTTTGATCATTAATCTGCAGGAAACACAGCAGCAGTTTTTGGGTTTTGCAATAAAAGCAAAACATATTGCATAAAAGCATTTAACTCTCAGGTCACATGGCAGACTTGGCTTGAAACTGCTATCAAACATGTTTAAGTGAAAAAAGTAGAGTTTTTTTGTATTTTAAAGGTAGGAAGCTTCCTGTAGAGGTGTGCACAGACTCTAAGAGTGCTCCTGTTCTGTCTGTTCTCCCGACTCCCATAACATTAGGGGTTATCACTCCGAGAATTTCTATCCTTAAATAAATGAATACAAAATTTACACCTTCTCCCAATAATGCTGACATTTTTGGGAATCTGTTCATTTTTGGATAGCATCATGTGTGTGCCCATATAAGGAAGCAAAATTATATCTAACTGATGCAGTACTTTTCTAAAAAAGTACTGAAAGCAATGCAATTACTGTAACAGATAACAGACACTTAAGTTCCTGCATAGATTGGGTAACAGGAGTTAAATGTCTTATAACAACTGAGCTTCATCCACTGACCAAGACTGTGGGATGTGGTTAAAAGTTAAAAGTGGACCTTGAGTTAATTATATAAAAATTATCGATAAACTTGATTATTTTGTTAAGGAGTCGTATGGAGAGGGTACAGTTACTCATTCATTCATTCACTGCTTAATTCAAGATTAATGTCAACAGCAAATGGGTCAAAATTAGCTAATGGTCCAATTAGCTAGAATAAGCAGTCCAAATAAAATAACTTGATAATATGATCATGATTATTGGAAGCCACAAACACCAGTCTGTCTGTCCCAGGTTAATGTTGTGGTCTCCAGTATATTTGGTAGTAAAATGCTGCTGTCTGCTCTGGTTCTCTTTCCAAGTTAAGTCAAGATTCATTAGTGGAATAACTTGCATAACTTGCAGTGTTGAAAAGTAAAAAAAAAGTACATGTATTCAAGTAATGTTCTTAAGTGCAATTTTCAGGTACTTGTACTTTAATTGAGTATTTTAATTTAATGCTACTTTATATTTCACTACACATCAGAGGGAAATATTGTACTCAACTACATTTATTTTCAAACTTTAGTCACGAGTTACTTTACATTCTGCAGAGTGAGTTTGTTGCTGTAAGTATATTTGGATGCTAATACTACTTGTAACAGAGTATTTCTACACTGTGGTACTGGTACTTTTACTTAAGTAAATGACTACTTCTGAGTACCTCTTCCGCCACTGATTCCTTGAATCAGCATCAACGTGCATTAAGTCAGTGGTGGTCACCGGCCAGTCGCTGTAGTGATTGTGTAACATTTGAGCCATTCTTCTTTCTATTCTTTTTTTCAGATCTAGTCTTTTATTTGTTAAATGCATTCATTGCAAGCTTTTGCACCAAGGCTTCTTCATTTACAGCCCCTCGGGGGCCACATTAATTGCATGTCAGTTGGGTTTGGCAATCTGATGATTATGAACAGGTTCTGCATTATTACTAATCTTATGGTCCTGTTTTGTGAAGGGAAATTAGTTTTAACACCTTTTTATTTGGTATAAACACATTTTTATATTGTAAATATTCCTAAATAAAGCTTTGTTTAATAAAATTATCACAAACCTCTCATTTGCTAACAATCGGACATAGATAGAGCGTTGTATTCAGATCACAGAGAACTTGAGTTGGTCACTTGTCTGTCACTTTCAGACACCAGGTGGAGACAAATTCGCATCATTGATGCGTAGGTATCAGTCAACACTTCTCTCATGTTATTGTAAACCAGCAACTGCTTTAATGGAAGTCTTTGACAAATCACATAAAGCGAAGAATCACGCTCACCAAACCACAGCAGCAACAATGATCATTGTTTCATATTTGTATTATTCAAGTATTAGTGAGGAAGTATGTAGCAATTATGCAAATTGTATGTATTTGGTTATGTATATGTATATGTACATATATATTAATGGTTAGAAAAATACTTTTGGATCGAAATCCCCGGTACATTATAAAAAAAGACAATGCACTGAGAGATGAAACATCATGAAATGTAACGTCTGTCCACTGTTTGTCCTGTATCCAGCACCAAATTCATAAAGTCACAAAAACTATCTAGGTTTCCCAGAGCGCATCCTAACTTTATAATACTGATCATTAATAGCAAAGACATTGGGTTTACATTGATTCTGGCAGCCTCTATCCTCTTTAACTAGATGACTTCATATGCTATCATTAGTTAATTCTCATCCACTGATTTCTTTTTACATATGAACTTTTGTAGATATTACATAGACATCAGCATATTTACAAAAGTCCAAAGAACCACCTTTTTGGTTCTTTAGCCCAAAAGAGGAACTTTTCTGACATCTACAGCAGCAGCAGTCTCCATCTTCAAAAGGTAAACAAATCAGAGTCCAACTATTTCAGTCTTTCTCTGCAAAAAAATCAAAAATCAAATTTAATTAGTGATTTTTTTTCTTTTAAATAGTGCACATAACACATTATTATTACCTTAAAGTTCAAACCATTCAAAGAAAACACATATTTGGTAGAAAATAGTTTGATTTGTCTTCTGACTTGAACGAAATGCTTTATACTGTTTGTAGATGGCTTCATTTCACATCTGAAAGATGTATGTATTCAGGGCTTCAGGGTATTGTCTCAAAGGAAACCATAATTATCTGTTCAAGCTACAGGAAAACTACTGTATATCACAGGTAAATACTACATAATAAATCTAGCAGGTTTTACATATGTAGTATGTTCAAACTGCAAAAGCTTACCATCAAAATGTCAGTGTGCTTATTAAAAAAAACAGATTTGTGAGCGTTCTGTCGATGTTCACTATATTGTCCAGTAATGCAATGAGCAAGGGAAAGTGAAGCACTACTCACTCACAGCTGCAAAAGACTAAAATAATTTGTCAATGGCTGTGAGACAACGCCAGAAAAAAAAAAAAAAAGACCCAGTCATATTCCAGCTTTACTGCAACTTACCCCTGAGTCTTTCCATTTCCTGAAAAACATCTTCACACACAGTAGCCAGCAGCTCTTCTTTTGGCTTCAGTCCGTCCAGAAATACTAAAAATAAAAAGAGACACCAAAAATATAAATGTCATTTACTTTATTATTTACTGCTACAGTGATAACAGTTTCCTTATGTATCATTTTTCAGGTCTCAACCACATAAATACCTGGATTTCTCTAATGATCACAGTTATAATCCCATCAACACATACCGAACACATGGCGTCTTTGACTGGACACTCACCAATTCCAGACACCATGCTCTCCATCTCCTGGCGGTTTTTCAGGTACATTGGCCACACATATCCATCAAAGTAGCCAGGAGGATCAGGAGGCGTGTACACCCTCAAACTGTCAATGAACGCAACAAAGGTCAAAACACGAAGAGGAAAACTTCTGCTCTTACTTTTTGTTTATCGCAGCTCAATGGAAACAAAATTCATTCAAATTTCAAAAAGGTACAGAAAACATAGTATACAAACAAGAGCTGCTTTTTTTATTATAAAATCTGACACCTTCGTCTCCTTTTGCAGACATCGTAAGGTATTTCCATGAAGTATCTTTTATCAAATAGCTGATTCAGAGGCCTGGAAAGGTCCAACACACAAAAAACACATCAGAGCATTACAGTTACAGGAATATTATATTAATTTTATTAAGATATAAGTTTCCATATCATTAAATAAATCTCGGGGGAACAGTTAGGCCTCATGGTCAGAAATAAAACACAACTTTCCCAAAACAATTAAAGTGGAAATCTTTACCTAAGGAAAATAATTAAGACATACACATAATAATTACATATTGTAACAACTGTGTCTGTTATCAGTTTTACCACTAATAACTTATCATAATATAGTTTTTGGCTAGTGCATGTATCATTTTTCTGTGATGCTTTATTTTAACAGTACTTTACCAATCATTTACTATTAAGTTTCCTTGAAAGAACTGTGAGGAAATAGAGACAATGTTCCTCACAAAAACTTACCTGTAGTTGAAAATGAGGAATCCTTCCACTATCAGCACAAACACCTCTGTATCGACTGTTGGTGTTATGAGCTCTGGGTTCAGGCCTCGCTGCCTCAGGAACGACTCAGGATCTCTTCGCCACGAGTCAACCTCGCTCATCATTGTGTCCATGTGCAGAGCATCGAGCACTTAAACAGAATGTAGTGACACTACATGGATGAGCTCAGAGACATTTATATGCTCTCATTCATTAATTAGATTTTTCATCTGGTAATTAAAAGTCAAATCTGAAGAGATCAAACAACTTCAGAAGATGTGTGTTGTGGCCAGACTTGCGACCATGCCTCTAATTTTCTCTCTTTCCATCTTGGCCTAAAAGTAGTGCATTTTAAATATATAGTGGAAATAGCCATTTGTACATTTTTTACAACCTCCAGTTTTCAGAGAAAACAACATCAGTGTCCTGAACAGTAGTAGTTACACCTCTGCATCAATCCACCCATCCATCCATCCATATAGCTGCCCACCATTTTCAGCTAGATGGATGAACCAAAAATGATATGACATGATGTGAGTCAATTGTCTGCACTTTTTACACAGTGTTGCTGTATTTAGTGAGGATTTGTTTTTCCGTAACTGAGTGTAATGGTTATAAAAGGTATGGGGCAGGATGACATGAATGATTCAAGACTAACTTACTTCCAACTGATGCATTTTAACAAAGAAGTTTACTCGTGATCTCATCAGCCTGAATCCTGTCCACACTTTTGTGACCTGAAGTTGAAGAACAAACAATCAAATAAAGTGTTCTTACTGTCATACTGCTTAAACCCATTGCTGTCCACAGGTACCACAGAGTCATCCTGAAGAAAAAAGGAATCCACTGTGATCACTTAAGCTCTCCAATTTCCAGCACGTCTAAAAGCAGTTATACGATTTAAGGAACAGTCTACCTTAAAATATGAATCCTGCGCAATGATGCAGCTGTTGGGTATCTGCTGGTGTAGACTCTTGGAAAGAGTAGATTTTCCTCCATTGGTCATCCTGAAAGAAAAACAGTACATCTATTGTATTACAATAAAGTTTGAATTTCTCGGACGTGTCCTAATGTGGATATTATATGTGATTGGTGCAGAGCATTGCCCACCTCTCTCACCCAGATGTTTTCACATTGTTCTAAGCTTTCTCGTTTTTGGTGGCTCTATCTTCAAAACTCAGAGCCGGATGACTTTGGACAGCCGATACACCTGGATCCCTCAAACTGGAGGAGCTCAGGTATGTGCCTCATGGATTTCATTTTTCTACACACCTGTCTGTGGGGTTTGTATTACCCAACACTTAATATGAGATTAATGTGCCACTTCTACTGAGTGTTCTGCATTTACAAATGATATTACTATTTTCTTTAAAACATCCTAAGTAACACTTTATCTCTCTTGATCTGAACAATGTGATTTTTCTCTCTGACTCTCAGGACTCTGTTCCAGTGACTTTATCTCTAAAGAGTAACCAGCTCTTATCAGTCTGCCACATGGTTGTCACATGCTGTATGCTGTATTGATCTGATGGTGTCCCTGTTGACCCACATGGCATGTAGTTTGCTGGTATTAACATGTAATTTAATAATATTATTGCTAATGCATTTTTCTAGTGCCTTTCTGTGTCCTGTATTCTTGTCTCTCTTCATTTCCCACATACACAATAAACAACAAAGAAGCATTTACGAAACTCAAACTGGCTACATAAAAGGTTAAATTTAAAGTAATTCTAAATTTACTGATGATCTACCTTGTGGAGTAAAACACATAAGCATGCAAAATTGTAATGGAGGTCCAACAGGTTATCTGGAGACAGAGTGACCCAGGGAGAACAACAGAAGGCATGTTTGGAAGGGAGCTGTTGTGCCGTAATAAGCACCCATGTGTAAAAAGCATCCCCTTAAAGTTAGGGTTAGGCATGAAGAGTGATGAGAGGACAACATAGCAACACATTAATGTTTACAATCCTCCCGACTTACTTACCCACCTACTCCTACAACTAGTGTCTTCATTTCAGCTTGTTGCGCTGCTCACAGCAGGGATTCAGATATATAAAACGTGCAATACCAAATTAATTAAGTTTATGAGCAGACTTTATAGCACAGAGGAAGGTCGGTAGCTTGTCCTGCAACTTCTATGGTCATTACCCCCTCTGTCTTTTCCGCTGTTGGACGCTTGTGATTCGCTGACGGAGTTGTACGTCACTCACGACCTGCCCATTGATAAAAAAGAAGACAAACACCAGAATGTGATATAAGATAAATACAGTGTTAAATCAAAGTTTTGTTGTCGTATTAAAAACAAAGTAAAATAGTAACTAATAATAGTAATGTATTTGAATTAACAATTATTATTATTAAAGGGTTAAAAAAAGGAAAATTTAAAATTTAAAAAAGGAAAAACAAAAAAGGAAAATAAAATTAAAGGAAAATGAAAATAGATAGAACGATAGATCGATAGATAGATAGATAGATAGATAGATCGATCGATCGATCGATCGATCGATAGATAGATAGATCGATAGATCGATAGATAGATAGATAGATAGATAGATAGATAGATAGATAGATAGATAGATAGAATGGCCGGTACAGGTTATACTTTGCGCATGCGCAGTTTGACTTTTCCGCCGTCTATCTTAACTTCCTCATTGGCAGTTTACCGCAGTCCAGCGTCGTTTCTGTGTGAAATAACATATAGCGCGTTTGGTTTTGTTTTAGCTCCAGTTTATCGCAAATGTCGAAGCCTCCTCCCAAGCCGGCCAAGCCAGGTAAGACTTGCGTTATGAAGACTGTACTTAAATTTAGCCCAAACTTGTGCTCTGTGTGTTACGAGGACAACACACCTTGTCTGAGATGGAAGCTTCGTGGGCGGGCGGTGAGCACTTCAGTGAACGCTGATTTCTGTCGTTTATTTGGGAAACTTTTTATCACCCAGTGGAAAGAAAACCCACAAACTCCGATTAATAACAGTTTTACATTATTACTGACTGGACCAGGACTACAGTGGAGTTATTAAAAGTGCCTTCACTGTTGATTGACAGGGGGATCCAGCTCTCAGCAGCAGGCCTATGTGACTTCCCTATTTGGATCACTCATGCACGGAGAGACCTGTAATTCTGTGACTTTCAGTGGCTTTAGGTCATAGGTTAAGAGGTTATGATGAGTCTGCATGGTCAATGACATCAGCCAAAATTTCCTGCAAGCTCAGTATTCTGTGCTGCTATTCTGGTAACCCCTCCCATGATATTAGGAAATGTGCTTATTGCTCACCAAATATGATCAGATGAATGCTCTGGCCATGTCGTTTTTTTGTGCTTGTCGTGCTTTTTCAGAATTTTAATAGGTATAATTTGTATTCAACAAATTAAAACTTCTCTACATTCCAACTGAATGTGATGTGTTCAAATAACTTACCACCTGTTGTCAAAAAAGAAGAAAAAGAAAAAGGTTCACATGTGGGGAGCAAAAAAGAAACCATCTAACCCTAGCCCTTAAAGCTGTTTGCACATGATGTCTAATTGTACAGGATCAATAGACGTGTCTATAAGAAAAAACAAACATGTGCTTTGAAATCAGGCAGGCACATTTCAGTGCACATCTGTAAAATATGTTTTCCCTCCTTGTGCTGAACACAAAGCTGGAAAGATGGACCTGTTATTATCATTCATACTCTTCATGGTTATTCATGAGTCACCTTCACGACACCTCACCTGGTCGTGACAGCAGCTGAGCTGGTCTGTCTTGACAGATGGCTGGTTCTCGTGTTGTAGGAGAGCTGTCAGGTTTATTTGGCAGAGTCAGTGCCTCACATGGTCGTGACTGAACTTCATCTATGCCGTAATTCAAATGGCGACACAAAATTACGAGAGGAGGGCACAGAACATCCCAGAATGCAGGTGCAAATTACCTGAATGTCTGAGGATTCACAACCTACAGTGGCATGCAAATGTTTTGGGTACCTCTGGTCTAAATTTCTGTTACTGTGAATAGATTAGATAGAATAGAAAGTCAGTAGGAGATGAACTGATCTGCAAGGGGTTAAAGTTAAAGATGAAACCATTTTAGAATGAAAGAAGGGAAAAGGACACTGTGCAAAAGTTTGGACACCCCAAGAGATTTTATCTCTGAGACACTGTTCTCACATACAGACTCTGAACTGTTCTACTGTGCAGTGACACCTGCACAAATATGACGAATAGTCATCGGGGGGAAACAACCTTTCCTGTGTCCTCACCACAAAATTCAGCGTCAGAAATTTGCATAGAAACATCTAGCAAAGCAAACATCACACAATCTGTAAAAACACTGAGTGTTAAAAGAGGATCACCTCTACAGCAGGATAATGATCCTTAACACACCTCAAAATCAACAATGGACTACCTCAAGAGGTTCAAGCTAAAGGTTTTACCATGGTGCTCACAGTCCCCCTGGCCTAAACATCATCGAAGGTCTGTGGATAGACCTCAAAATAGCGGTGCATGCAAGACAGCCCAAGAATCTCACTGAACTAAAGGCCTTTTTAGGATGGAAGGAAGGAGGAATGGGGAAAAGGTTCCCCAAACGAAGAAGAAGTGAAAGACTCTTAGCTGGCTACAAAAAGCTTTTTCAGATATGATCGTTGCCATGGGTGTGTTACTACTGACCATGCAGGGTGCCCACACTTCTGCTTCAGGCCTTTTCCCACTTTTGTTATTTTGAAACTGTAAAACATGGAAATAATTTTAAAAAAAAAATCTTTCTTAAATTATTAGAGAAATGTCTCATCTTTAACTTCATGCATTTCAGAACATACTCATTTCAGGTCACCTTTTACTCACTTAGCTGTTCACAGTAACAGAAATTTTGACCATGGGTGCCTGAACTTTTGCATACCACTCTACATGACTTTTACTGCATCGTGAGCAGCTTACAGTGGATACATTTATGCTGCTTGCGTTGGTTCAGAGATCGAAGTGCAATTACTGTTCAAGCCTCCGTGTTGGATGATTTTGGTCCTTCTAAAGTACTTTTGAATCAATCTATCCTGGACTGCATGTCTGTAAATGTCCCTCTTCTCAAAAATAAGATCAGATTTAGAGCTGTAACGATCTGTCAATTAATCGATTGGTCAAATGGCAGAAACATAATCGGCAGCTATTCTGATAATAGCTGATCATTTCTGTCATTTTCCTTCTGTCATTTTCTGAAATTGCTTTTGCAATATAATGAGACGGATGTAAAAATCATCCAAAACCCACAAGCATATAAAATCTACAGACAATGTTTTGCTCGCGCTAAGAGTCGATTTTTTTTTTTCATTTTTTTTTTAGCCAGAGTAAATCCTTGTGTGTGCCTGGGGCTTTAAAATGCAGAGGGAATCTGAGCTAGTCAGCACAGGCTTTTGTGTGTTTTAAGCGACATGACCGGGCCTGCAGAGGAGACATGCTTGCTGTGTTGAACAGAGCTGGGCTTGTGCAGTGACTCAAGCTCTCTCATTCTGAGACACTGAGACAGTGTGTTAGCTAAATAGGAATTCTCAGAAACTGAAGAGGGGTGTTACAGCCGTCCAACATTTAGTCCTGTTAGCTAAAGCAATCAGCACACATAAGACGCTCGTCTCGGATCAGACATATTCAACATATTACAGTAAATGCATCAGTGTCAGACTTGACCGAAGCTTGTCATGATTCATCAATGCCTTCATTACAGCTTGTTTGAATTCTGGCTTGTGAGGATTATACATTTTTGTGTTTATGTAATAGGTACAACACAGATAAACATTTTTGTGTAAGAAGTAATGCAACAGAGGTAATAGTAATAATAATCTTTATTTACGTAGCATTTTCTTAAAGTTACAAGGAGCTACACATAAAAAATTCACCTAATAGGCTTTTTTTTATAATGTAATGTATGTTTTTGCATATAGCTGCAGCAGCTTTTGTAGCCTTCCCTGATTTAGCAAAACAAATTCTATAGAGACTTTATGCATGTGTATTTAATGTTTGTATGTTTTAAAGCATATTATTTACATATCCAATAAGGGCATGTTCAACCAGATAAATCTTTGAAAGGGAAGTCAGTAGAGTGAAGCACTGTGTGATTTTTATCCACAAATGAGATGCAAATCAGAAAAATGACATTACTAGTGCTAAATTAAATTTGCTAATATAATACGTTTGTGCATGTCGCTGTTTCTTTAAGCTTTTTCGTGGGTCTCTGTGACCTAGTTGGGCTGTCAGCTATGGCTGCAACCACTCTGGTAGCATTCCAGCAGCAGAGCCAATGCCAGGCTCGACTCTGAAGCATCACAGGCCCTGAGGGCAGCAACCTCAGGGCAGCACACACAAGGACCAGCTCTGTGTTTTTGTCCCTGCTCTTACGTGTAAAAAAAATAAAGAAAAAATGTAGTTGCCTGTAGAACAGTTGTTACACATAGCACGCAGTTGGCTCTTGAGTGAAGTAATGTCTGACACGTGTCTGAGAGGCGTTTACCACATTAAATCTACAGTCTTCACTCACATGGCTGTGTCTATTCTCAAGTACAATGTACCCTCTTCACCTTTCTTATGCATGCAGAGAATGAAGTTAACTTGCTACAAGACATCTATAACTTGTCAAGAAATGTTTCACCGTACAATCTGTGTTTTGCTTTTCTCTTTACAAGGCCAAGTCAAGGTGTTCAGAGCTTTGTTCACCTTTGACCCCAGAACGGTAAGAGCTTTCTGTTTAAGATGGATGGTTTTTCTAGTATTTGATAAGTGTTGAAGACCATTTGTTTCCTTTTAGGTAAATTGCTTAGTTTATTTATATACAGACATATATATCTGTGTGTGTGTGTGTGTGTGTGTGTGTGTGTGTGTGTGTTTTAAATTGTTTAACTACTCTGGTTTGCTGTCAAAATATCTACATAATGACTGCTAGAGCTACAGTCTCCAAGCTTTTGTAACAGTGACGTAGAGTAAATTAGTCACATATTTTAGTGCTGCCCTCCAGCGATGCTGTTCTAAACCAAAATTAATAATTTTTTTTTTTTAAAAAATACACAAATAAAAGGCAGAATTGGACATGCACACTCTACGTAGGGGTGATTTAATATGTGTAAACCCAGTGGTCCAGAGCATGATCATCCTCCTTGGAACAATATTTTCAACACAAGCATGGAGAATGACTTACAAATTGAATGAGTCAAACTTGTCAAACCATCACTGTACAGTGGAAATGTTAATTGCAAAAAAACAGGGTCAAGTATAAAACATACAAAGGGATGAGATATTCAATTTACTATCATATATTAAAAATAATACAAGTCATGACATTTGAGAATCTAAAGCCAGTGAATGTTTGTGATGACTGAAATTATTAAACGATAATAATAATAGTAAGCGATTAATTTGCTGTTGTTTCAGCTCTAGATAAAATCACTTATATTGCAGATGTAAATAAAAATGACTCATCCAACAAACCTTATCACTAATTCCTTTTCTATATCCTCAGAAGTGACAAAAAAAATTGTAGTTTGGGTTTTTCCTTTAACCCTTATTCCAATTTCCTGTTGTTCTTACCACAGAGTGCGGCTGCAGTGTGTTTGTCAGGTTTTGCTATATAAATGGAAATAAACTTAATTATTTTTATAATGTAATGTATGTTTTTGCATATAGCTGCAGCAGCTTTTGTAGCCTTAATGCGGCAACTTATGCGGCACCTACATCCTCAGTCAACAATTTTGTGTTAAACCACATTAAAATCTAGCAGTTATGATTGTTTCAGTTGGTGGAGGAAAAAAGGGGAAGATGTGGGAGAGGACAAAGCAGGTGAAATGTAGCACAAAAAAGAGTCTTACAGTCAGAATAATGTGAATGTGTTAAACTTCCTGATCATTAACATTGTCTTATTTATTTTTTTCAGCCAGACGAGCTGTACTTTGAAGAAGGAGACATCTTGTACATCTCTGACACAGTAAGTAAAACCTCAGAGATTCAGCTTCCGTCTTCCTCACCAAGCCCTCACGTCCCATTCAGTTTGAATCTAAATTTGTACTTCTTCCTCTTTCTGTTGAATTCTTTGCATTTCACGTTTCTTTTTTGCTGGATTTTATTTTTCCATCATCCACCTCAAGCCATTTCTCCCTTTCATTTCTCTCTCACTCCATTTCAGTCTTTTCTTTGCATTTGTTTTTGGCCCTGTTCTCATTCTGTTTGTCCTCTTTGTCTCTACTCATTTGCTTCTGTGATTTTCTTTGACTGAAAAAACTAAAGATTTCTGCGTTGCTCTTATTCTCAGAGTGACACTAATTGGTGGAAGGGGACATGCAGAGGAAGGACAGGACTAATTCCAAGTAACTATGGTGAGTAGAAAACATAGACAGACCAAGTTTGAATTTCATTAGCTGTATGTGGTTACCAAAACATTACTTAATATGGTCTTTTGTCTCCTATAATTCTCCTTTATCAGTGAATTTTAGATAATGCACTAATGTTCTTGTTTTGTGTTTTTTAGTGGCTGAGCAGGCAGAGTCTATTGACAATCCAATGCACGAAGCAGCCAAACGAGGTGAAGCAACTGTCTATATATTCAAATATATCCTTGTGTTCCTTTATTTATTTATTTAAGCATCTTTTGTTACATCTGTTCTTCTATTTAACAATTCCTTCAATCCTTGACAAAAGCAGCCGTGACCTAGATAACTTCCTCTTGCTGTTACACTGTTTGCATTATTAGTAGCCTTCTCCATTCGACTCTGTGTGTGCTTTGTGTGTGTGTATATACGCATATTTGTGTGTTTAAACAGGGAATTTGAGCTGGCTGAGGGAATGTGTGGAGAACAAGGTTGGAATTAATGGGCTGGATAAGGCAGGAAACACTGCCCTCTACTGGGGATGCCATGGTGGACATAAAGGTAATGATCTTTGTGTGCATACAATTATTAGGGGCACAAGATGGCAGCTTCTTCCTACAAACACACTGTATTTTCAGGCTGGCAGCGGTGACTTATCTAATTTGTGGTGGGGTGATAGACAGTCATACTCTGTTGTAGTAGCAACTTAAATCTTAAATTGTGACACACGGTCAGATTTGTTTTACGTCAGAGGTGAAGTACAAAAAACAGGAACTTGGTCTGTGAAAGTGTTCCAGTTCTTCTGTGCCCTTTCAATGTTCCTGCATGATTGTAATGTGATACGTGTCATTAAGTCTTCAATCCATCACCGAAACTATCTCCTTTTTCTTTTTTTTTTCTGTATCAGATGTGGTGGAGCTTTTGCTGAGCCAGTCCAATGTGGAGCTCAACCAACAGGTGAGATGAGTTTAAAACTTCACCAATGGGTGAAAAACATCAGGATTGTAGTCCCAGTTTTAGAAATCATCCGGATTTCACTGCTGATGTCATATTGCCATAAGTGCAAGTAGATGTTATTCTTGCAGGGATAGATATCTACGTCCGGTTATTTGCTTATTTCAAGCTGGTGAATTATTACATCAACATACAACAGCATTAAACAAGCAGACTTCCATCTTTTAAATTTGGTCCATTCATAACCAGTTTGCCAAAAGGTGTTTTCCAACCAAAATCTGGCTGCTGATAGTAAAAGAAAAACCTGAATAGATCAATGGAAAAACAACAAATACCAATGTTTCCATACAGGCCACAAGGGGTCAGTCAGTGGTGTGAAGTATGAACATTATGCCTTCACAGTCACCAAATCTCAACCTAGTTGAACACCATCTCCACTGTCATCATGGAAACACCAAATGAATGTACAGTATATGTTTTAGAAGAAATGTGTTCATCACTCCAGCTGAATTTCAGAGACTTAAATATAACTTTCTGTTGGTTTTTCCTTTAACGCGTCAGCCACGAATTCTGACATCTGGCATCTTGAACCCTGAAAAGCATTTATATCTTTAGTTAGTTCCACTGAGGCAGTTGATAATAATGCCACTGACATTCAGGTAGTACCAACCAACAAGACTATCTGACAACACTGTGTTGCTGCATGTCCAGGCAAACTTGAGTGAGGTTTGTTAGGAGTTAATTAAAACATGTGATAGACGGATTGTCATGCTATGAATACTTAGCAAAATGAACAGACAGCACCTAGTGAGTAAACTCCAGTCTGTACTCATATTCAACTATTAAGCCTAAGGTGATAATAGACAGGTGTATCTTATTCCGCTGAAGTAACACGGACTAGAATCAGATTTGCTTTTCCAGTCTTGAAGGATGGCATGCTACTGAAACTGCCGAAAGCTGTTTAGTTGCAGATGCGCCATTGTGATGATATGAAACAAACTAAAGCAAAATAAATGTATATAGCCGTGGGGTGCGATCACACATCTTAGTTGAACATTGATTGTCATGGTGTTTGTCAGTGATGATGATTTGTGTTTCAGAATAAACTTGGTGACACCGTTCTGCATGCTGCTGCCTGGAAGGGTTATTCTGACATTGTGGAAATGTTGCTGAACAAGAGTGAGTCTCTGTCTGTTTTTGTTTTGGGTTTTTTGTTTTTTTTTTGGTTTTATAAAAACGAATTTGCCCGGCAGGTCATCCTCTTTATTTGGATACATATCAAAACAGAGCAGACAAAGCTCCAATAAGATTTTATCAAACCTTAATATGAGACTGTGTGATTCCAGATTGAGGAAACAATTTTGTGTGTGTCCTCACATTCACAGTTTTATCTTTGTATCGGGTTTTTTCTTTCTTCCTCAATGTAGTTTCCAGTTTGTTTTGTTTGTTTTTTTTTAGCGTGAGAATGTTTGTTTCAGATGCCAGGACAGACATCAGGAACAATGAGAATAAGCTTGCTCTGGAGATGGCCACCAACGCCCAGTGTGCTTCACTTCTCAAAAGGAAGCAGGGAAGCAGTAAGTACAGCTGCCGCTTGGGGGCAGCCTCGCAGCACTCATGCACACAGTATCGTTCGGTCACACACTCATACAGGGAACAGAATAATGCGCTTTTTTGTCTGAGCTCTCACAGTTACACAGTCCACCCTGAGACCAGCACCAGAGCCTCAGTACAAACAGTTCAAGGGATGAACAGTAGCGGGTTTGACATGTACACTGCATGTTATGCTCTCTATTATTTTCAGAAGCGTCAACCAGTGAACAGATAGTCTTAACAGAAATCTTTAGCAACAGCCTGTAGAATCCAGTAAACATAAAAACTGCAGGCAAACTAATATCTTTTAAACTTTTGCAAAAATATTAGCAAATTTAAATTTTTATACTTAAGAAAGATCATTCTATTTCATTATCATATATAATATACAATCCCGTTTAAAAATTGTAACTTAAGTAATTTGCCAGAGCTTATTAAAGTATTGAACACAGCTTGGTTCACGTTGGACAACAGCTGCTCATATATATGACACACTGTCTTATCCATGTCTCATCCTTGTCTTATGTAAATGGCGTGAAATAGGGATATCGCATGTAATCAAGTATTTTTGGGGGTCAGGCCTGAGTTGGCAAACAGGTTCAACACAGGTCCAAGTTCGAAAAGAGGAATGAAGGATAAGATATGAGGAGGCTATTAAACTCAAGGACCACTTGCAGTACTGTGCCGCACAGCTGCTTAGCTGCAATACGGTCATTACATGCACAACGTTGAGGTTCATTCAGATCATGTATGAGACTCTTAAACCGGGGATTTTAATGCAAACTATGTAAACTACACTTGCTTAGGAATTTAATTTGCAAAAGACATTAAGCCAGTAATATTTTAAGTTAGAGGTTTAGCAGATATGAGCAGTAAAATATTGCAATATTCATCAGTCATTAACTGGTCATTTCTCTTGTTACAGGTGTCACCCGCACACACAGCAACGCTGAAGAGTATTTGGACGATGAAGACTCAGACTGAGCTGCCGCCGTTCAAACATTGTCACTGTCTTCCATTGGTTTTTTTGGGGGGGTCTGTAATAAAACTCTCTAAGCTCCAGGAGCTTGGAGAGTTTTATTACAGACCAAAAGTGGATTTGCTGCTCTGTTTTCAACTGTAGCTCCATTTTAGTTCTATTAATTTGTGCAAACACCTCAGTTCTCGGCCCTCTGCATCATATCAGTGTGAATTACAAAGCATTGAATTAATGCGTTTTACCGTTAGCCTGCTTTGCCAAGTGCATTTCCACATATAAGGAATTTGTCTTGGAGCCTCAACCAAAGGGCAGAATATATGTAGTAGTGGAAAAACGGACCAAAGCCCTAAGAAGCACATTCCAAGCTTACAGATTATGTTTAACCCATTTAAACAGGGAATTAAAGTGCCAGTGCAGATTAAAAGATTGATCAGGTCTGTTTCTGGTTAAGTTTACAAGCTCTACTAAAATACTGCAGAACTACAGAATCACCTAAAATGAATTGGAAACACATAATCTCATGCAGCTTGGCGCTCTGTCACAACTCAGCGCAATTTATATTTATTTATGTACATCAGGGAGGCAATGCAGCATGTACACTTAACCTTAATATTTCCCCTCAAAATGGGATGTGCTGAGGGACCCAATGACCCATTTTGCTGTTATCTGCTTGGTCAAATTAAGGGTGTCACTAATGTGCATAAATGGGCTTAATATGGGAAAAGTATCTGTAAATTGTATGGCAGCAATCTTTCTCTCTCCCCTTCATAATTTCACGAAACTTTTGATACTTTCATTGCTGCTTGTATTTTGGTCTGTTATTACATTTCCACTGCCAACATCTTCTATCAGTTCAGTGTAACAAAATCTGCACTGTGTAAAACAGACTTGACTCTTTCAAGCTTTTGATGGTTTGATTACCGTCCTGGGAGCAATTTTCTGGTTTTAATGCTGCTTTCCAACAGATTATATTAAAAAGTGCCTTAAATATATGTGTAACAGAGTGTCTTTGGTTGTGTATCAATGTGAACATGTGTTTCTTAAGATGATTTTGTTCTAGATTTCTATCTGCTTTGTCTTCAGTCTGCAATAAAAGATTTTTAATTAACTTAATGTCACTTCGAGTAGACATTTTTTAAGGCGGACAATAAATAGCACACATATGGCCAACTTTAAGATTAAATGCTGAGAGTGGATTTGCATTTTTACAAAATTAAATGACTCAAAGCTTCTCACAGCAAGCTAAATTCCTCTCATTACGAAGTGCAACTGTACAAACTATCCTTTACATGTAGAGTAATACGATTATGGACTGTATATTAATCCAAGCAGGAATACACACTAATAAACCCTTAAAAAAACAACACTAAAAAACAAAAATTATGTTCAAAAGTCAAAGAATTCCTTTATTACAAAGTCAGCATGTTGATGACATTCCAAAGAAGGCAGAAAGGGCAGAAAATAGATGTTGACAGAAAATACAGTGAGTCCTTCGAGAGGGATTTGGGTACATGCTACATAACTGCCAGACCAGAGGAAAAAAGGAACAAGACTGGTAAAGCAGAGAAGAGGCTCCATACTTTGAAATGATTTTCTTTCCTCAACACTTCTCCCTGACTTATCAACACAAACAGGAATGGCTACTTCAAGTGAAATATATTTCTTCCTCTTTACATCTGTTTGATGCCAGACCCAAAGAAGCAAACATTTGAATCTCTCTCACTATACATATACATATATATATATATGTATATATATTAAAAATAACCCATCTCTCTGTACTCTATGAGTGCACATACAGCAGAGGAAACGGAAGCAACTAGTATTTATCAAGAGCAGAAGTGCTGACTAAACCATCTCTGCCTTTCAGGTCATTTTTAATGAGCTGGTATTAAATAAAAACAGCTATTTATCCTTAGTCAGCAACCATGTTGGGAGAGCTAGAAATCTTGCCTCTCTTCACTGTGCAGATAAGAGAGAGGAAGTGACTAGTGGAAACTGCTTAATATTTGTGAAATATGTCTAGTGCTTTGTTAGCCTGAATGTCAGTCTGAGAGCGTCCTGCAGCAGCAACTACTCAAGAGGATGCAGGGGAGGGAGGTAGCATCTTCAAAACCATCTGCTCTCTGGGATTTTTAATAACACTGAGCCAGACTGAGCAGCAAAGAGCAGGTACATGGTGTCTGAGCATAACTGTGTCTTTCCCTTGGGGTTGTTAGGAGTATCAATATCATGATACATGATTTTACAGTACAAAATTGCTAATAAATACACTGTCCTTAAATTATAATGTTCTCTCGGGTAGCAAAGGTAATAAACTCTGTTATTTGTGGATGGGGAAAGATTTAGAGGAAGCAGCTCTGATTCATTCATAGGCCTCCAAAAATACAAAGAAGCTTCAGCACAGTGAACCACACACAGACACACGCAAACATAAATTATATGACACACTCACACATCCACACAGACATGGTCAAAGTAAAACAAAACAGCAGCATTTTAGGTTCCACTTAAGTGAGAAGCTATGCTGATTCTGCAATACTGTACGCTTGATGTGTTACACTCAAATATTAATGATCCAACCTCTGCACATTAAAGCAAATAGGGCTGCAACTAGCGATTATTTATATTATCAATTAATCTGACAATTATTTTCTTGATTAATCGATTGGTTGTTTAGGCTGTAAAATGTCAGAAAATTTGGTCAACTAATCAATCAATCAATTATCAATCAATCAATTGCAGCTTTAAATGCAAGCATTAGGAAGTTGTTATGCGTCATGATTTTGCTTTGTGGTAGAAATAATATTGATATCACTCATATTTGTCTGTATGCAAGGCAACAGGTACTAGCACTTGTAAAGCTGACTCAAAAACACACAAAATTTTGTTCATTTAAAAACGACAATAAGCCATTTCACGAGGGCTATGTACCAGAATGTTTCTTGGCTAGGACCTGTTGCCAGGCAACCAGCGGAAACAAGTTGCTATGCCTGTTTAAGAAATAGTAAAAAAACATACAGTAACTGATGTCACAACAGTGAATTGTGGTTTTCTCATCAAACTCTCAGCAAGAAATAAGCAAATTTTACAAAATGTTGAACTATTCCTTTGACGTCTAAGTTGTGAAATACGGGGTTATTTTATGATATTAATGATTATATTAATCTTTCTCCTTTTTTTTGGATACATTTTTTTTTTGCCAAATGCAGTGCTAAAAGAAACATATGTTTCCTGCTCAATACCCAGCAGTGTGAACTGATAACCTTCATGTCATCACATGAAAACAAGAAAATCACAGCCAAAAGGACAAATATTAATCACTACTTTCAATGATTCTAAATTTTCCTTTCATCCTGTGATTTATTTCTACTGATGAGAGCAGGAAAGGATGAAGATGCCGCCCCATCAACAAGGCACATTTGAGCGTAAAACTTAGACATGTAACAATAAGGCCTTTTCAAGCACAAGCTGTGGTTATCATTAAGCTTTTAAGACAGACTGCATGACAAACTGTCATCAAGAGGGCCAGTCAAAATTATCTCTCAGAATCATGTTAGTAATGATAGCATTAGCTCAATTTTTAGTTTTTAAGCCAAACCTAAATAAGTACAGACAAACAAAGGAAGGCTTGCAGTTTGTCTTCATGTCAGTTACAAATATATTGTCACCAAAATATCAACTAAGAAAAACACACTTTTTTTTAAAGCTATAAAACAGTGTGTTTTTCATATAATCCTATATGTTTTCAAATGGTTTATTTATCTTAATCAGGAAATTCTTTTAAATCCATTGTGGAACACTGAATCCTTCAGTGTATCTCATCAGGATTGGAGATACATGGTTTTCACTGGAAAGCAACGATATATTGCACCAATGTTTGCTAATCGCTCAGAATAGACCTACTATTTCATAAGATAAGAAAAGATCAACGTTAAAAAAAAAAAAACACATGGTTAATGCAGTACTCTTGACATGAAAGCATGTTTACAAAATAATTCTTTATAAAGATAAGACTTCATCAAAGGGGAATTTCACAAATAACTTTTAAGGATTTTTGAATATAACAAAAAAAAACAAAACAACATGTGTTAGACATAATCTGAATTGAACAAGAGAACATGCACTTTTAGCCGTCACGGCCTCATTCAATCACCTGAATAGGAATCCCTTCTTTCAACCCCTCTCTGAAGAAATAATATCAGATATGACTGGAGCACTAGAGTAAAACAGTGCAGTGAAGATTTCACTCTGGCTAATCAATGATATGATATTAATTACAACTAAAAGGTGAGGATGAGTGAAAGGAGGGAGCATTTGCTAATATTCAGACCTTCTAAGGGAAATAGGGAAGATCTGTGTTAGACAGCAATACTGACAAATTGATACACACTATCTCACTGCCATGTACATGCATGCATTGTGAATACATGATTAAATTATTGCCCTATTGCACATTCAGTAGCACAGCAAGTTTTATGACACCGAAATCTAACCGAACTGTTCAAGGTTCATGCTGAAACCTCCTACTGATCGTGTCTGTCACAACGACAGCAACGACATTGCACCAAAAATGTCTCATGTTTTTTGCGTACTCATGTAGCAAGCGGTCTTGCTTTAAAAATGACTTCAATATAAACTGACCCTGGTCTGAGTTCCAGTTGATACAACTTTACGTCAAAGCAGCTCATATTGTGTCTGTTTCATACATCAACAACTTTAAACGAAGACTGAACTTTAGACCTTTTCAGAATCACATCATAAATGTTCAGACATAGAAAAACTGTTGCAAATATTTGAAATAATTCACTTCATTTTACTAGCCAGACACAAACTTCAGAAGCTGACAAGCACTATCATCACTTCATGTGGAGGAGTTAAAACTGGGAGATTGTGAAACCTACGTGAATCTAAGTGAGTGTGAAAACTCAATATTGACCCCAGAAACAGTTTGACAATAAAGTTTTCACTCGTCCACTTACCAGCTTCTTTTTTTAGAGCAATCTTGGGGTCTGAAAAAAACTATCCTCTAAAGAAGGCAGTGAGACAGTTAAAAGCTCAGAAAAAAGCTAGTAAGTGGACCTTACCTTAAGATTTGTTTGATCTAAATGAGTCAGAAAGGAAACCAGCGATTGTTTATGTCGATCTAGTCTGCTTAGATCTATTCAGCACCGTCTCTTACCAGCTTTGAGAAAGGGTTTGTGACAAAATGAACAAATTTGAGGCTGCTTTTTTCTATTTTATGACACTTTCTTTTACCACAATTTTCCCTTTCCTCCGACCTCTGGTCAAGGGAAAGTTGCACAAAAAAAAAAAGATTCATATAATTTAAACTTAGTCTGAGATTCAGAAAGTGTGTGGAAGAACAACGTCACATCGTAGACAGCTTCTCTTTACTTTAAAGCCCACTGCCAGGCTACAAGTTAAGTATAAAATAATGGAACTCTTGGTTTAAATAAATAAAATTCTTAGGATGGTTAAAGGAAAATAAAATAGAATAAAATGAAATAACTGGGATAAAACACATGACATCTTGTACAAGCAGCTAATAAAAATTCCCTCCCAGAAAATAATTTCTTTCACTGATTTTTCTCATCTTTTATCTTTTTTTGCAAAAATGAAAATATAGTTTTTTTTTCAATGTTCTTTGCCAGTGTCCATTTAAAAAAACATTATAGTACCAATGAGTCCTTTTTGAAATATATCTACAGCTGTACAATAGGTCTTGCAAGTGGATTCATGAAAAAAAACAAAAATTTAGCGCATCATTTTACATAAAAAAGCGTCTTTACAGATATGAGTTAAAAAGGGTCATAATAAACAATATAAAAAGAAGATAGAAAAACAGCATTTACTAATGAGATTCTTGGAGATTAGTCTTTTCTTCAATGGCCTGTTTCACTATTTCAGCCAACTTCAAGCGGTCAACCTTATCTGAGAAGGCTCGTCCTGCAATGAAAAAGCTGGTGGTTAAGGACCTGGTAACAATAAATGACTAGATGAGCAAAACATTTACATAAATGAGTCAACGACTGGTGCCTTTAGAAGTCAAAAGAAGTCAAAGACTGTAGTGCTTAATTGCTTATTTATACAAATTAGTCTGTCAAAATTAATCCGTCTCTTTCACTCAAATATATTGAACCAAAACCCAAAGATAGTTATTATCTCATAAGACAAAAGAAAACAGTAGATCCTCACACTTAAGAAGCTTGAAGTTTGACATTTTTCCTTGAAAAATGCTTAAAACAATAAGTCAATTGTCATACTAGTTGCTGATTAATTTATTCATCAACAATCCTTTAATCAGCCATCAGGCCTTCAATATCACTTCCAGTTTGAGCTGAAATGTGATGGCTGGTATTGCCTATTTATTTATTGATATTGAAGAAAAGGTTGACAATGTCAGACATAGGGAAATCATTTTTTCCTAAATGTGAAAAGATTACACAGCTGCTTTGATTTTTGCCAGATAAAGACAAGAGGAAATGGTACTGACCGTCCCAGCTGAGCCCCTGCAGGCCTTCTCTCAGCAGTTTACAGTCTCGGTTGAACCTCCAGGCTTCATACATCACCTCATTCAGCTTCTCGTCCTCGTTCTCTCCTGGACAGACAAAAATATTCACCATAAAGGAAACCTGCTTCACGAAACGTGTGTCATCTGGAATGGCAGTAAAGTCTTCACTACATGTTGACTGACACAATACTCAGTTTTAATGCACAACAGACATGATGAGACAGAGGCTGCTGAAATGAACGTGGTGGTAGTAGGTGCACCCCAGTAGCTGGTTGCTGAGAAACGTTGATCTGGCTGAAAATCCACACACGTCTGGATCATGCTACAGGCAATTCTGCAGCAGATAAAGTCAGGCATACTGACCAGGGCAGAGTTGCATACGTATATATTTATTTGATGTGATGTATTTCCTTTTTTTTCCATTAAAAAATTAGGAAACTTAAGGGTTATTGTCGGAGCTAAACCCCTCCAGGCTCCCGTCCTGAGTCCCTCGTAATTTGAACACTGCTATTAAAGCGTGGGTGACTATGTCAGCATTTTGGGTGTCTTGCGTAGCCACAGTGAAGCTGTAGCCAATCAAATTTTGGAAAAATCATTAATAGTCGATCATCTGTTTCTTGAGCACATTGGCGGTTTCTTTGTTTTGTTTTCGTCTACAACTGGGAAAATACTTATTAGTCGAATAGAAATGACTGAAAAGCATATCTACTGAAGACACGTCACTTCACTCATTAACCCAATGTAACTTCAAGGGAAACACAAACAGGTCCTCTGTGATGTTCTGCACTGCAGCAGATTACACCAGTGTACACCGATATGCAATATACTCAGTCTACAAAATATGCAGAGTATATTATTTCATCAGTGAAGTACTGGTTGTGCATCCATTTTTAGTGTCGTTTGTTAAAATATCGTAAACACCAGGGTTTACTGACCAGCTTGTGGTAGTATACACTGTGCAATGACATCTCGTAATTTTCCCAGTGCTACGTTGGAGTCTTCCCCTCCGTTCTCTGGGTCATGAATGAAGAAACCGTCACTGGGCTTGGGGCTGCAACATGGACACCAAAACACATTTCAGACTCAAATTTTGCTTTTTTTATTCAATACAGGAACCCCTAAAGACTATAGAACTAAGACTATAGACTCCATGTAGCACCAAAGACTCAGTTAGGAGAACAGTATCTGAAGAGAATGAGATTTTAGTTACATTAAGCAGTGCGATGATACTTGTACGTGCAATGTATCTATACTACAGAATACAGAAAAAATAACTATTTTATGTCTCTAAACTTTCTAAAAAACAATTATGAGAACAGCTTACAATAAAGTTGACACAAGAGCAATCATACCCTAGGAGTTTCCGCTTCCTGAGGATTGGGTTGTTGACAGAGTTTAGGGGCTTCAGGCTGACATTCAGATCCTGAATTCTCATGTTGGCCAACTGCTCTGCGTGAGCCTGCTGGATACCTGCAACTACCGCCTGGGAGGTAAGAGGACAGACAGTAAGAAAAGGAAGAAGTGTACCGCATGTTATCATAGGTAAGTTGACTAACTTTCTACAGTGGCCTCTGCTGGTCTATTCATTCAGGAATAGCAGCATAACTGTACAAAAATTGGTGCAATGCAATATTTTGCACCTTTAATTTCCCACTCACCTTGTCCATCATCATCTGGGCAGAGGGCAACACATTGTCGAGGGCCTCAGTGCAGTTGAGCCAAGGGTGAGCC
The DNA here is from genome assembly GCF_002814215.2 of Seriola lalandi dorsalis. Classification (NCBI taxonomy): domain Eukaryota; kingdom Metazoa; phylum Chordata; class Actinopteri; order Carangiformes; family Carangidae; genus Seriola; species Seriola lalandi. The sequence continues at coordinate 955,208 of NW_019525497.1, forward strand.
AAGACTCCCTCAATAGTCAGCCTCTCCTCTGGCTTCACCTTCAGCAGCCTGTGGGGAGCAGAGAAGGAATTGACAGAAGACAAATTATTGGACAGAGAAATGACAAATGAGTGAGTGTGACAGAGGGATGTGATGAATGAAAATAAAGAAGCAAGAGAGAAGAAAGCAGATATGGGAAGAGGCAAGACAAGTGGGGATAATAGGGACAATAACATACAGGAATAAAACACATAAACACCAAAAACATAACAACTTGGATATACAGTTTAGTCAAAAAAAATAAAAGTGAATACTACATAACTAACAACATTAAATGGTGTTAAAAATGGATGAAGAACACAAACACATCATGGGAGCTTCAGTCCACAATCAGCCACAAACAGCCATTACTGAGTCAACTAATGAGTCCACGCAGGTCTGTCACTTATTTCTAACAAGTGTTTAAGAAATGTTTTTAGTTTTTGCCATGAGTGATTTAGAGACATAGAAAAAAAAAAGAAAAAAAAAAGAAAGGAAAAACACTTACTTGCGTACAATGTCCTTGGCCATTTCGGAGATCTGGCTCCACTCATCTTCAGGGAAGTCAAAGCTGCCCGTCATAATCTTCTTCCTCATGTCCTTTGGGATTGTGCGACTGTGATGTTTGGAGTAGAATGGGGGATAGCCGCACAACATTACGTAGATAATCACACCAAGAGACCACAAGTCACAGCTCTGGAGAAAGAAAGAAAGAGACATTTATTCAAAACAAAAAATCTAATTGAAGGACATGGCTTGCAACACCTAGTGTAAGGGTGAATGCTTAATCCAACAGATGTTTCACCTTGTTATAGGTATAAGGAGTGGGTGAGGTAGGTATAATTCCAGACTTTTCCTTCTGGTGTCTTCTTTGAGCCTCAAGTACCTAGACAAGAAACAGTACCAGAAAGAATCCATCAAGATGTTCCTGAGTTATCAAGCATGTTTTATGTGCTCTATGTTTCCTTTTTTACCTGAGGTGCTACGTAGTAAGGAGTGAACTGAGGGGTCATCAGGTCTCCTTGATCAATTTTGGCAAAGCCAAAGTCACACAACTTCACAGGTGCATCCTGTGGAAAAGACAGAATCACAGAGTGAAAAGTGTGAATGTGGAGTGATCAGAGAAACATATTTTTAGTAGCTTCCTGTTAAACATCTCAGCTTCCTTATATCTCAAGAGTTTACATTTACATTACGTTTGGGATATCATTGAAGGTGCCACAGTAAAGATGGATTTCAAAGTCTATTACAGCAAATTCAGATTGGACAATTTCCAAATCTTCAATCTTCCTCTACATTATCTTGGCCACAGTCAAATATGGCCAAGAAAATGTTCCTGCTTACAGTGTCTCACTAAGTAAAGCACTGGCTGCTGACTTAAAGAGCAAAGTTTGTATTCCTTTGTAACATATACTGTATTGGAGCAGTGGCATCAGTTGTGGTACTGGTATACTTTTAAAACTGCAGCATTCATGTCTATATTTATTCTGTGGAATCCAGTGCAACTCCAGCTACTTACCAGAGAGTTATCCTTGAAGAGCAGGTTCTCTGGCTTCAGGTCACGATGTGCAATATTTAGGGAGTGACAGTGTTCCAAGGCTTGACTGATCTACAGGAGGAAAAAAAACATTAGACTGAGACACCACTCTATCATATGTTCTTTTTGTAAAAACAGCCTTGATTTGAGCCCGTATGTATTCTTTTGACCATGTGTCTCACTGCTGAACTGCCGCATGAGCTGCTTGATCTCAGCAGGGGGATGTTAATGACATGGAGAGGCCGTGAGACATGCAGTTACCCACAGGAAGAAAATGTTTCACACAAAGAAATATGCAGACAGACGAATCTTGACAGAATAAAAATAGGATAGGAAACCACTGATGAACAAAGACTGTCTGACCAGAATTCAATATTTACTGTACAAAATCACATTCATGGCACTTAAAGAAACGCAGTCCGTGTCGACTCTTGATATGCTGGAGTGTGTTTATGTGTGCATATGTGTGTCTTCACCTACCTGTTTAGTGACCTGGCTGGCCATCTTTTCAGTAAAGTGCCTGTGCTGACTGATTCTGTGGAACAGCTCGCCACCCTCCATCATCTCCATAACTATCAGAAGCCTCGCTCTGTGAAACACAAGAAAGGAGGTGTGGATGGTCAAAAAGAGACAAGAGATGGATTGTCAAAAAAAAATTAAAAGCATAAGTTTTTACAAAAATATTCACACACACACACACACACAGAACTCCTCACCTTGGGCTAGACTCATGTGGGAACTGGACACTATTAGCATAAACCTCCAGGATCTGCACTATGTTTGGGTGGTTGGCACACATCATATGGAGACGCACCTGCATGAAACAGAGTCAAACACTGTGTGTAGAGTACTTCACTTAAATATGTTACATTTTTATCCCATCCTGAATACAATCACTTTGTTTGTCCCTATAAAACTCTGGTGTTGAGTGTGGGCACTTCTCTGCCAGTGCTGGTAAAAATTATTGGTGCCCCAGAATTCCAAGTCCATAATCCAGAATATCTTCAGAATTAATGCTAATGAACCAATTTTGTATAACTAGAATATTTTTGATAAAATGTCCAATAACACAGGTGTAAAAAAAAAAAAAAAGAAAATTAATGATGGCTGAATTCCATTTCCTGGTACTGTGCATGCTGGCTCCCTGTCACACTGAACAGAGCAGAGCCATTGTTAATGTTACTAATAGTGCCTGTGCTTTTACTACTGTGATAAGTCAAAATGTCTGCTGTGAAAAAGCCCTATTCTACCATGAGCCGACACATATTTTTATATACTGATATCTATATATCTATATATATATAGATATATATATATATATATATAGATTTATAGATATATATGCTGACCCAGTGAATTCTGATTCAATATTGCCATTAAAAAGTCCCACTGATTTGTGACACAAAGGCTTAATACAACAAGAGATATTAAAGTGATACCTCAGTAACTATACAGTGAAAGCACTAACAGCTGACACCTTTCTATGGTTTCACAGTATATATTGTCATATCCCCAAACTCTACCACAATGTGTAGACAAGCACTAACAGAAATTCAATCCCCAAAATCCAGGCTTTATACATTACTGCTTGCAACATTTTATTATTTCCTTTGGATGTAAAAACCTTGTTTACTATTCTTTTTCCTTCATCGTATTTACAGAGGAAGTCAGGGGAGTATTGAACAACAGGAAACTGGAGATGGTTTAGTACTTCAGCAAATGAGCTGTGACTCAAGAACTGTTAACAGGAATAGGTTTTATCTTCAGTAACTCATGCTTGTCATTGCAAAAGCTACCTGAAGAACTTAAATAAAACAGATTCTACTAATGGAAAAGCAAATAATGCAGCTAACAGTAATATAGCTAACAGTAAGGAGGCTTCATCCAACTTTCTCATTGCAATAACGCTAAATCATGCAACAAAGCAAAGAGTAATTTATAAGACTGTTACCTTTATAGACAATATAATATATATACGTATATATATTGCAAACCTCATCCTACACCCTCATTTGAAAAAATGATAGCGGCTAAAAAATATATTGTTTAGCAGTAATAATCAGTGTCTATTCGCTCGTCAGTGACAGCTTTCCCAGCTCAGCAGCGAGAGCCTGTGTGAAGCCAGTTTGTGTTGCTTGTTTTGACTGCGTGTCTCACTGCTTAACTGCTAAATAAGCTGCTTGATCAAAACAGAAGGCTGTTAATGACAAGCAGAGGCTGCTAGACAAACTTTTCACCGCAGGGAGACAATGTTACGGACAAAGAAGCCCATACAAAGACACAGAAGAAGCGCAGGAGACAGACTGACAAGGAAAAAGAAAAACAAGAATTAATAAAGACAGATAACAGGCAGGCAGACGGACCATGGCATAGTGATATGGCCAAAGGCAACAAACAACAGGCATTAATCACAACTGCGACAGTGTTTCCTCTAACCTCATTTCTGGCCTTGGGGCGATCAATGAGGATCTTCAGGGCCAGGCGTTCCTGAGTTGACTTCTTCACACACACTCTGAACAGGAAGAAAACAAGAGTCAAGAAACATGTGACTAAATATGATAACCCAATGTTTGTCACCAATGTGATCATTAAAAAGATCAGTAAGTTGGTTTCTGTAGTGTGGCACGTAACAAACAGTTACAGCCGGGCATTTTGCAGCATTCTTATGTATATGATAAAGAAACACAATTAACATCATGTCAAGTTTTATTTATACAGCCCAAAACCACAAATTATCTAAGAGGACATCAGGAGTTCAATAAAATGCCAGACAGTCTCCAGTCTTTATAAAAACACAGCTGATATCCATGTGGAACAATGTGTATTTTCATGAGATTTAGGAGCCATAATCCTGTGTGTGGATACTCTGCTTTTTCCTCAACAAATGTGCTGTCACCTTTGCTGCCAGTAACATAAATATGCAGTTTGCTGCCTTTAAAAGAAGCTTTAAGGATGAAAAAGCTTGTTTCAACTCTTCATTGAAGCCATATGATGTTTACATTGAGTGAAATGTTTAAAGCCAAGACTCGTTGTTGTTGTGGCTGTATCATTCCATCAAATGGAAATTATCTGGTTGTGTTGTGCATCATTTCATACACATTTCAACAGAATTTGGCCAGAAAATTTTGATATTTATTTCTACCCACAGGCTTAAGAGTCATTGAGTAGTCACACTGGGGAATTTTCTGTCTTTTACTTAAAAATGACTCAATGTTCAATTTTCATTGGAGTTGCAGATTTGCAATGTGTTGATCAGCTTATCTATTACACTAATAATTTCAGCTCCAATGGGTGTGAACAATGTTTAGCTGCACAGCATGAGTTTGTAATACTTGTTTCTGGTTTTATTTAAATGTCTTCAGGCTTTATTGTTAGTTTCTGTGTGCTTGAATGTTGTTTTACAGCTGATACACATTTGTGCCCCTCTTCAAGTCTGGGTAAGATGTGCTGTGAAATTAAATTTATCCTAATATAAACACAGAGACGAGAGAGCAGCAGACTGTTTGGAGTTCAGAACTGTATTTTGTCAACATCACAGTTTGTTATGGGAAATACAAATCATGCCTGCATCTTTACCAAAGAAGCTCAGCTGTCGTATATTTTTAATTCTCCCAAGTTTGAAATAAACAGAAAATCTGTGTCAATGGTTTTCTTCAAACTACAATTTTGTAACATTACACAGTTGAGCTACAGACTGCGGATATACATTTCATTTTTCTGAAAAGCCCATAAACTCCTTTCCCCCTCTCTAAGCAGCAAGGACTCAAATATTCACTTTAAACAGCAACCTCTGGCCCTTAAACTCAGATTACACTATTAAAGCATTACTGCAAGAAACATTCTGCTTCGGCCAAAGTTCACTTCACTGGAAAGCAATACCTACCTAATGAATCACAGTTCAAGAGAAGGGGGCTGGTAGAGTTAAAGACATGAATGTGTTATGAGACAGAGAGAGGTGAGTGTGTGGATGAATCAAGAAAAGATTCATATTGTACCAAAGTCTCCATGAATCTCAGTGAAATGCAAAGTCAGAAAAATAAAGAGAGAGGGTGAAGAGTTGCCCAAAAGAAACAAGGGTACAGCATGAATCATAGAATTTAAGAGTAAGTTTACATGGAGGGCTGATGATTCAGTTTATCAGTATTTTTGTTACTTGAGGCAAAACTATACATATTAGGAAATAACAGGTTGCTCTCTGCTGATCCAGACCTGTGATAGTTTAAAAAGTGCAGAATGGGCAGGAGGAATCAGCGACAGACACTGATACATTACAGCTGGAATCAGCAGGGCTGTCAGACTTGCACCAAAGAAACTGCACATAGCATAAACAGACTTAGAAAGCTGCTGGAGCAGCCAGTGCCTCTCAGTAACATTTTGCAGTAACTGAATAAATCTCAAGACAAATACAAGTTATTTATATGAAGAGATTATACCAGTAATAGCTGAGGCGAGGGAGGAGAATACTGATGCACACAGGCGGTTTTAAAAAGGGAGAAACAAATGCACTCATCATTGGCAAATGTCTGAGTATGACAGATATTGCAAAAAACAGGTACTACAACTGATACTAACAGGTGTTGATTCAACTTGCAGCACAATGAAGAGTTTTCAAGCCTGGTGACAACTTCAATCTGTCTTCCAGATCAACCACAGAAGTTCATGAAGCACATAACAGTTTAAATGTAAAACAATTTTAGGCATTGCTGCTTGTTGTTGGCATTTCAGAAATATGTGCATTCTTGTGATATTTTACGTCCCGTTGCTTGAAGTGGAAAAGACTGAAGAATGCAGAGGGAGGTGCACAGATGAAGAAAACTGTTGATGTTCATCATTGATCCCTTGTGTATTCACAAGCATCCACTATTCTGAATGCAGCTTCCCAAAAGAGGGTTAATTACGTTGCAGAAAGTTTAATCTATAGAATGTGGACTAAAACCTGCAAAAGCTAAGGAATTACACAAGAAGACTTTCAAAAACAGGCCAAGATACTTCCACTTAAGGTTGTATTTATGTATGTATTTATATGGACTGTGTCTGAGCCAACTGAGCCACCAACAGCAAAAATGGTTACAAAAACATCTCCATATTAAGCCTTGTGTTGTGGTGTTGCTACACACTAGAAGTTGGTCCAGTGTGTTGAAGCCCAGTCAAGTGACAAGCGTCTAGCCCTTTCATATTCTCAATGTGTTAATGTGTCAAGTATAAGGTCAAACTGTGCTGGTGAGTTGGTGCCACAGTGAACATGATGCAATAAAACCACTGGAGAAGTAATAAGTGGCAAACATCAGAAACGTAGGTTCTTTGGCAGCGGACAGAAAGTTTGTCTTTTCGACAACCCTATTAGCAAATAATCTACATCTGATCTAACATCATACTTGAATCGTCTGGTTGGTGTGCGAAAAGTGAGGCTGAAACCATATCTTATGCACTCCACAGCAGCATCCACAACAGTGGTTTAATTATGCACTGCAAAGGCTGAGCAATATATTAATATTTATCTCTCTTTAATCCTATCATGGGATTTTAGAATATGCTGAGTCACAATACACTATTTTCACATCTAATCTAAACTAACAATCTGAGTGATCCTGGCTCTCCTCTCACAGCTGATCTTAACCAAGCATGGCAGATTTCTCCCTGTATGATTTCTGCAACCCCACACAAAACCAGTCAAGAAAGACAGCTCCAAAAAGATCATCCATTTCCCAGCAATTGATTTCTCAATCCCAAACACATACCATGATCACGTCTCCTGGTTATGCAATATTACTTTTCCTGGTCCTGGTGTAATAAAAACATTTTGTTCTGAGTTCTGTCTATGCAACACTGGCCCTGCAGCAACAGTTTGACATCAATGTAATGCAGCACAAACACAGTTAAATCAGTTGAAAAGATAATATTTAGAGAGAGGAGAAAGGCAAACTCTCTCTCACACTCACCTGACAGGTCCACTGATGCCAGCTCCCAACTTCTGTGTCCAGTTTATGTTGTACTCGTCCAGAATGGATGTCTCCTGTCGGGAAGAGAAACCAAACCAACAACATATCAAATGTTTGAAAGAAAAAAATAAAAGGCAAACTTTTGTGTAGAAGTGTGGTGTTTTACAAGTTTATGGATCCCCTTTGCACAATTATCATCATAATTTACATCATGTGGCACAAGCAACAGCTTACCACCATCCACACCCAAGTATAAAAGTAAAATCAAAATTTGAAATTGAAACTCCTGTTTATCATAATATAGTCTATCCATGTATAAACAACATAATAATAATAATAATAATAATAGAATATACTTACAGAAGATTTTGACAGATTCTACTGACATTGCACTGTGTAAGAGAGCTATGCATTTTATTTTCTGCCTTGTGTTAGCACTACCTTATCTGTTATCACCTGTCAAGATTCAGGATAGCATAATTCGTCCTGCACATTGTTCTTGAAAATAAACACAATTTGGCTGCTGTAAAAAATGTATGTGTGGGTAAGCTTAGTCACTGCTGCCTATAAAAGGATTTTAAAATATGGGTCGGATGATATCCTGGAAGAAGGGAGTTGAAGTTCTTACAGTTAGACTTTTGCTGGTTTTGAATACATTTTTGTCAATTTTTCCAGCTTTGTGAGGTATTTACATAAAGACTGCTATAATCAAGACATCATCTGTTTAAGTTACAAAACCTCAAACTCGAGGCTGGAAAATTGTTAGATTAGCCCTTTTCCTCCTTTCCTGAGAATATACTGGTTTTGGCCGGCACAGTGCGTGTAATCATGAGCCACTGCCAACAGGTACCACAATGTCTCCTCCCTACTGCCCCCCTTGTCAGTCCAATCTGCTCTCTGTAAACACAAAGAGGCTGATGATATTTGGGATTATTGACTATTACGCAACACAGGACAAGGGGCTGACATTTACTACACAACTGCCCGGAGGTCTGTAGCATAAGCTTCATATCTTTGATGGATCTGACTTCCCTTCACCCGGCACTGGCGGTTTTAGATAATGGGTCTAATAAAGCTGATTATTAACTGTCTATTCATTCTAGGTTATTTCCAGTATATCTATGAAGGGTTTGTAAATACAAGCCAACCACATACACAGTCAATACATCAGCAGCAATAATACAAGACACAATGTAAATGTCAATTGTTTTGGAACAAATCGAGTTAGGCAAAAACTACACAGGCTGTTTACACACTTTGTTCCAATCCTCCGAACTGAACCTGTTCTGGAGCATTTTAGCCATGCACCGTAGCTTACCATAATGATTTCTTGGTTAAGAGTGTTTCAGGGTCTTGACACCAAAGAGCCTGGGTTAAGCTCATAGCTATTGAGCTAAACCACTAATCTCTTTTCACGATAACTGCCCCAATGGATACAAAGTGTGTGTTCAAGTTCTCAAATACTACTGCTTTCCCAACTGTGAAAGCAGGGGCCAGGGCCACTTGAGATCACATTTTACTGCTGACATAGATGCCCGGGCAGTGACACATTGAGGGGAGCAGGCCAGGAACAAATCCCAGAGCCAGGGTGGATGGAAAAGTTGCCAGTTACTAACCATGACCCTGCTAGATAAATCCAAATACCACATTAATGTTCATCATGGGTAAAACTTTCCATGACCCACTTTTCATGATTTACATTGCTAATATTTGTAAGCTACACAAAAACTCCATGGATGCAATGTCGAGTCTACTTTTTAGTACAGTCTACTTCGAGAATCATTATTAGAGCAATAAGCAATTAAGATCATGTTGACAGAAGTAACAGCAATCCGAATCTAGAACAAATTAAGTATGTAAAATAACGTCTCTGTGATAATCTCCAATCTCAATTAAGGGATACTAACATTTCCACCATAGGTGTATATGAATGCTGCTTCACTTGCTTCATTTAACTTCATTAAATTAAGACCGAAACTGATTCCTCAACAAAAGTGAAAACTACTATCTGCCTGCATGGAGATTCACATTTCATTTTGTTAAAATTACCTTGATGAACTTGTCTGCGTTGTTATCTTCCGACATGGTGGCCTGCTCCGGACAGATGAAGTCTGCCTCGCCAATCTCCAGACAGTTGACAGTAGAAACAAAGCGTTTTTCTCCGACCTCTACAAAGTTTTGGTCTTGCAACCCTCGGCTGGACCAAGGGGTGTTATATTACAACTGATGACAGGACAAGGCCATTAGGGCAAAATGATGTTCGGCCACCGATCAGCCACAGACCTGAAGCCACCACCAGCCGGTACGATGTAAGGTTAGATCAGGCCAGCTCGGCTCACAACCTCGGGGTCCGGCTTGCTCTTCCAGGCGTCTTAACTTCACTGTAGTGACCATGTAGAGTGCCAAACTCCGAGCAATGTGACCCGAAAAGCCGAAGACAAGTACAACGTGGACTAGCCCACCACTTTTGGAGGGGCACTGAGCATGGGACAAGAAGTGTATTTTTAGCCAGCGCAATGAGAGCAGTGCTCTGCTAACGCTGCGAACACACCGTGGACCGGCTAAGTTGCTAGTAAGTGAGCTGGTGCCACGGCCCGGGCAGAGGATTACACAACAAAGGGGATCTCGAAAGATAAGCGAGAGCAGAGATACTGTAAGAAAACCGTCTCGGTGAAAGCTGGCTTGATTTGACACAACGAGCACACCGTGTTCCCAAAAGCAGAGCAACAGCCTATTATGTCGTCGAGCCCAGCTTGGTTATGTGCTAGCAAGCTAGCTCAGCTGGCAAGTTAGTTTTCCAGCTCTGCTTAAAGCCACGGGTATTAACATTCTTCCACAAAAAAGTACGGCAATTATCAGCGCTCGTAAGGAACAATAACACTATCTCGGTGACAGAAGGGGTTAATAAAGAATGTTTTGAAAGGTGACCAAGGAGAGACACGCATCTATACACTATTTTGCTAATCCCATAGCTTCTTGTCAGAGGGGATACAGTCGGTACTACGCAATAGCAGCCCGTGCAGAACGCCTGATGTAAATCATTTACACGTTTAGTAAATTCAGACAAAATGTGGATGTACATTATTTTCCTATCAATAAATGTATTTTTATGACACATATTAAGCACCGTGTGGTGGATCTGGCGCATTGTCAAACTGTTCATAATTTTGATCAAATAAATTTGTAATGGACAGAGTCTGATGGGTCCTCATACGGTCCCCGTTTTCAGATTCAAGGGTTAAAATTAACTTGACAAAATATTCGGGACACACTTTTTCTCAGGATAATACCATAGACTGGATAATACAAATTTAATCGTGACGTCCTTCAATCCAGTGACCTTTTTTTTTTTTTTTTTTTTTACATCCCTTAGAAAACACTTGAATAACGTATCCCAGCAGCCCTGCAATAAACAGTAGTTGAAAGTAACTAAATACTTTTACTCAACTGTACTGCACCTGCTGTACTTGAATACAATTTGAAGTACTTGCACATCATTTGAGCATTTGCATTTTCTGCTGCGTTATCAATTCACAATTGGTGGCATAATCATTTTGTCTATAAAACATGTATTTTATTAATCACAAAATGAAATTGCAGTGTTGTAGGAGCCACCTCTCATGACTCACAAAAACAATGGGTATGTAACAATGTATTCAAAGGTTAAATTATTTGCAATAACTAAACGGACTAAAAATGTCAAAAAAATAAAGAATAAATATAGGCCTAAATGATGGGGAAAAAATGGAAGTAAATAGAAATAGAAAACAGTGTAAGTGTCAGAAAAGGTGAAACTTATTTAAATTATTTCAATTGTTTGTTATATTCGACCAACAGTTCAAACCCCCAAAATATTAAGTTTACAGATATGACAAAAAAGCAGAAGCTGAAACGAATAAACATTTGGTATTGTTGCTTGAAAACGAGTTAAAATGATTAATCATCTATGGAGAGTTAACAAATGTATTATAGTAGATTCATTTATATCTAAACATGTTTCCATTATTTTGTCCACCACCCTTTTGTCCACGTGAGGAGGACAAAATATCTATGTGCCCAATAGTTATTCTGTCTGAGTATGTCAGTTTTGAAATACTTACTGTAAGTCCTTTTCCATATGTCTCATGCTAATGCAAATTATGACTGAACATGTTTTGTGCAGACAATAAAGTACTACAGATCATGTGTTTAGGATGAAAAGGAAAATTATAATTTGCATCTGAAATATGGACATTTTCCCCTCATGAAGTTTGCAGCTGATAGGGGCCTCAGTTAGACTTACTGGTCTAATTTTAATGGAACATGTAATTAAAATTTGGTCATGGAAATTTGAAAAAGGAAAATGAAACCTAATATGTCATAAAAAGTTTTGTAGTCAAAACTATATTAATTTAATCTTCTATTAATAATCATTTATTATATTATTAATTCTATTTCTTGGGTGGTCATTTTCCACTTCATCTTTAAAGAAAGAAACATGCAACAATACAGATACTGTATAAAAAGGACAGCACAAATTGACGTATGTTGAGATTAATCATATCAGGAGTGTAATACATTTGTATGCAAAAGTTTGGGAAACCTACTAAAATTAGTATTAAGCCCAGTTGTTAAGCATAGGAGTGGAAATATTATTCTTTGGGGTTATGTGGCAGCCGGTGGCACAGGAGACATTGCACAGATAGAGGAGGTAGAGAAGAATGGATCTCATTAAATATCAGCAAATTCTGTATGTAAATGTCCTGCAGTCAGTCAAGAAAGTGAAAGTGAAAAGAAGCTAACTTCCACAACAGGACAATAATCCAAAGCATACCTCAAAATCCACCATGAACTACTTCAAGAAACACCAGCTGAAGATTTGATGTCATCTTTATTCCGCTAATTGTTAGCAGTCGTTTTATAATGTGTTAGTTTAGTTACTATCAATCATCATGCACACACAATCAGTGTGTAAATATTGTGTTTCTGTCTGTGCGCTAGTGTGTTCGCCGGCTCACGTGGATACCATTGAGGTTTCGTGGACTTCCTGAAAATAGTGCCATTTATAGGTATACTTTTTTAAATAAATGAGTATCTATACGTTTCTGCTGGTGATCTAGATTAAATATGAACATATTTGTTTTTTTGTGGCAGATTGATTGTTGTCAAATAAGTCAATGAGGAAATTTTGGTTAGATGTTGTGAGCCGTTACGTCTCTCATATATCCCTCCGCTGTTTTTTGTCCCCTTTCAGACTGTTTTGGTCTTTTCGCTGTTAGCAACGGAAAGAACCCGAGATAGCTGTAAACCCTATTTTGAGATAATCTAATTTTTTGTTAGGATTACGTAACAAATTGACAAGAGGTGTAACACCCATGTTTGTTTTGGAAGAGTGATTGGCATGTGTTGTCTTTTTTAAATATTATTTTTTTTCTGTTTTAATAGGAATTGTACAGATTGCTAATTTAGCTAGCAACTGCTAGCCAGCTAGCTTCTTAGCATAGCATCTTCTTCAAGAGGCACGTTGACATTAGCCTGCCAGCTAGCAAGATCTTAGGATCGCTAACGTTAGCGAACTGTCACACAATTACACTCCGTCTCGTCGTCAAGAAATTGCGGTGTGAAGCTGGTCGTTTTAAGACGCTGTCTTTTATGGGATCACCATGTCAATGAAGGCCGGTGGAAATCGCAGCAAGCCCGGCGGTGGCAACGCCGCTGGTGCCCCTGCCTCCGGTGCCGGAGGAAGCGGCGGTGGAAGACAGAATCTGGGCAGGTCTGTCAAATTAAAACGGTAACGTAGCGATATAAAAACACAGCCCCGAGGAGCTTATGGGGTCAGTTCTCAGTGCTTGGACACAGTCGCTTCCAACAGTGGCAGTTTTGAGAGATGACATTCCCGTTAAACGGTCCAAAACCAGTACGTGTTTGTGAACGTTATATGGGCCTTGCGACGTGTTGGTCACCCAGCGTAACGTTATGCAGTTCAGCTAGCGAGGCCTTTATGCTTGCTCCAATAATGTTGCAACTTCGACGTAACGTTACCTCCTCTTGCACGTTAAATAAAATACATCACTTGTTGTCTGATCATGTATTGAGACATGTTTGGTTGGACAAACATATTTTCTCCACATGTGTGTAGCAGTGAAGCTCCTTGCTAAGTTGCTGATACCAGTTTACTATCTGCTTGGAGTCAATTTAGCTAGCGTTAATTAGCCGTTTGACAGCCCATGCTTGTTATTCAGTGCACTTGCTTCATTCAGTATTATAGCAGCCAGCTAACGGGACACATCCTTGCTACCTTTCAGCCTAATAAAACAACTGTGTGTGTTATCATTTGACTGTCATGTTGCTTGGTGCGTTACCGCAACATTGCTGCAACGGGTTTGCCAAGAAATTGACAAAAAGCGTGTGGGCGCACGAAAGAAAGGGGCGGGTGTGGAAACGGGGATGAGGAGGAGGAGAAGGGGGAATTTAGACCGACGAGCTTTCAACCTTGACGTTGCCGTGGCTGCTCGTATGAAATAGTGTCCTTGAAGCATGACATTTCTGTACATGTCGTCCTAAGATAAAGCTAACACATACTATCGGTGCATGAGCTGCATGCGTATTGTGAATTTTGTTGGTTTAAATTTGGTCAGGCTTCTATTCACCGGTCACTAGGACACTACGTCCATTCATTGCGTAGGTTCCATCTATTAGGGCCGTGCGAAGATATTGTAAAAAAAAAAAAAAAAAAAAAAAAAAATTAGATTGAACCAGCTAGAATCAATTACACGAAATCTGCTTGTCAGTTCGAAATTACTTGGATCGGATTTCTGTTAATATTGAGGATCTGAGTGTTTTCAAGTTTATTAGCTATGAGCTATTACTCATTTACTACAACGTATATAATGTAGGGCAAGTGGCCATTGCCTACATTGAATCAAGTGTGAATGTCTGGCCATGTGCCAGGGGCTGAACAAGGTGCATTTTAGGACATGCTTGGAAAAAATGTAGGCTACTTAGTGTTTGGCTGATAGCCCATTGCACATCATTCTAACCAACAAAATATGGAATCTGTGGGAAATTTCAGAATTCATATTGCATTCAAATATGTGGTGAATTTACATTTGCAAGACACTTCAGTGTAGATTAAATTCGATAATTCATGTTAAAGATGATTCTTGGCCTTCCCCAACATGTGCACAAGCAGTTTTGTACCCTCTTAGATACTTACATCATCACCTCCTTAGATTTCTGTCGTCGTCGTCATTCACTCGAACAGTTTCCTGTGTTAGAGAGCGCTTTGTTTCAATATGCAGTTAAGTGCTAATGATGATGGCTAGTTTGACAATGCCATTTTTTTGTTTCAGGGGAAGACACAGTGGTAAAGGTCCTGCAGCAGTAAGTAGCCTGCTAACTCTCATAAGTTATTGAAAATAGCTTTTATGTCGCACCGTCAGAAGTTTGATATACCTGAGTGCTGTATTTTATCAAAGAATGGAAGTTGCTTTTTGAAAACCCACTCACAGGATTAATGCTTTTGTTCATTCTGTGCTGTCATTTGAATACAGTATCATGTTTTTGTAAGGTATACAATTTGGTTTTTAAGTTGAACAGAATGGAATATTCTTATTGTAATGCACTATGATTGAAACAAATGTACAATACACTACAGCTTAATTAACACAATTTTTCTTTACAAATGGAGAACATCAGAAGTTAACCTTGTTTTTAATTTCTTTAGGTCATTTTCAATGGTGTATATGCAAATATGAGGATGGTCCATGTCTTGACGTCAGTGGTGGTATGTTCACTGTGTGTCAGTCTTGTTATGTTTTTGAGATGATGTTCCAGATATGTCTAGTATTTCCTTCTGAATTTTGTCTTCTGTGCATGAAAAATAATGAACAGAGAAATGAGCAGTTACAAAAGACTGAAACAGCTTTGTGAATCATACTTACTGTAAATGAATTTGTAACAGCAGTATGTACTGCAGTCTGTCTTTCACCACATGCTGTTTCTTCAAAATGTCTATGCTGCAATAAACAAAGCCTGTTGTGATTTGTAGAGACAGTTGCTTGCATAAACAAAGCAGAAATTGATCAATAGTTTATCTCTTTTGCAGCAGATGGGTTTCTGAACCTGTTTTTTGAATGTGTTAATTGACATTGACATTTTGTTAAATGAGTGAGTGATGCATACAGTGAATAATGCTAGGCCTATTTATTTATAGGGGACCAAGTGTGAGCTGAAAGTGAAGAACGGAGCAGTCTATGAAGGAGTATTTAAGACATACGGTCCAGAGGTAAGGTTCACACATAGTGTGATGTTCTTTATAGGTGCTTATATGTAATTTCCTCAGTAGCTGTAAAATGATTAAGGTTAACTGTGCAAGAAAGAGCCCTCCAGCGCTCAGTATCAACTTCACCCCTGAGGTGGCTTAGACAAAGATCACCCTTTCCAGCTTTCCTTTTATGGAGGAGAGGTTTGTGGTCCTTCATCTTCCCTTTTAGGATGAAGTATTCTCCAATCTTTCTCCTATGGGGAAATTTCATTTTGCACAAATGAATAGTTTAACCCAAGAGAGGGTAAAAGTTTTTGTACAGTTCATTTGCTAGAGCTTGGCTTTAACTTCATTTCTTGATGAGATACCAGTGACATGCATTATCCCCTGTTTTTCACATCAAACACCAGGGTCGATATTTAGGCATTTTTTATCCCCCACCACTTTCATAAGGTTGTAAGGCTGGCATGATACTGCAGAATAAATTGAATTTGCACAGGCAAGCACACCGCTTTGTTCTGAGACCAAAACAAAGCATCACATTTGGCTTCCATTACCACAGTGTGTGCAAGCTGAGCAGTCAAACATCTTGAAAAATTCGCACAGCTGTATTCACCACCCCTCTCTTAAGTCAACAATGTAGTGTTTGGTTTGCAGCACTTGTGTTTTCAGTTTTCCTCCATAGTATTGTAGAAGTTGTAGAACTGTAACTTGTTTGGAGTAAAGTCTTATCTGCTCCCACTGCAACAGAGATTCTCCTCCATCTGGCGTGGATACTTTTAAATGAACAGAACTCAATTAATTGATGTCAGTCAAACCTGAGCTTATATATGATGGCAGCCAGAGAACTGAGAATGGATTTCCTGTAGCTCAGGTTTAGGCAAGCATGTTGAAGTTCCATACTGGGCCAAGGTTTTCATCCCAGTCAAACACACCCAAATTATTTAATTGATTAGGTCATCTTCTGCTTATCAGGGTTCATTTCTTTATTCATTAATCATCATTTTTGATTAATTGATTTATTGTTTATTGTGTGAAATGAAGTCTAGTCACAGTTCTTCGGAGCCCAAGGTGACCTCTTTAAATTGCTTTTTTTGTCTGACTAACTAATAATCAATTCACAAAGATATAAGATAGATGAAAAACTGCAAATTCTTCATAAGAAGCTGGAACCAAAGAATGTTTGGCATTTTTGTTTAATAGATTTACTTAAAAGATGAATTTATGTCCCATGTTTCCTCATCTCTTCTGTAGATAGTTTAGGCTTTGCTATAGTTCAGATTCCCCTTTAATCCAATTTAACCCAACATTCTCCTTCAGTGTGACTTGGTGTTGGATGCAGCCCACAGGAAGAGCCCAGAGCCGAGCATAGGCCCCAGGAAAGAGGATATTGTGGAGAGCATCATTTTCAAGGCCTCAGATGTGGTAGTAGTGACCTTCAAAGACGTGGACCTGAATTTCGCCAGGAAAGGTACTGAGGGCATTTCTGTTGACAGATTTTATCTAGGTACATAAACGGCAGTCTATATATACCTACTTGTTTACACACTAAAACTCATGAAAAATACACAATGTAACTAGGTTAGTTTGTCACTTTGTATTCATTACACACACACACACACACACACACATATACAAATAAAGACGTGTGAGTGAATGCCCATCAGTGCATGCACACAATGTATTGATCTTTTTCATGCTGCATTCACTACCTTGATGTCACAGAGGGTTTGCCATGAGTTAAATCTTGTGTGTCTGCTGTGATTGGTCAGCCATAGAAGACTAATGTGATCTGTTGATTGGTCCAGCACAGCAAGGACACTCAATAAAGGCTGAATGAGTCTTCTTCATCTTATTTATCTTGACCCATACAATCCTCCTTTGAAAGATAAGACTGTGGGGGTGGGGGTTGATTTTCTGAATCACTGACTGGACTGACTGGAAATTTTACAATGTTGTGCTGAAAAGTAAAACCTCTAAATCATCAAAACTGATGTTTAGAAACATAGCTGCAAGCAGTGATGTAGGGGCCAAGCAGCCCAGCAGGCCAGAGTTGCCATTGAATTCAGCTTGATCCTAGCAATCAAATGGTATTTCATCTTTGAAAATTGGGCATACAATTCAAAAGTTACATGAATGTAACTCCAAATTTGACCTATTGGTGGCCCTAGAGTATTTGAGGCATGGACATGAAACCTGGTGAAAAGCATCAAGGGAGTGTCCCCAATCAATGTGCCAAATTTCACAACCTTGTACCATACAGTTCTAGGGTATGCCATAGAGTCTGATGGCAGAAGAATATTAAGGATGATGATAAAGGAGAAAAGATAGAAACACAATGGATGCCTATGCATCTTTGCTGCTTGGCCCCCAGTAAAGGGATGTGGGGAGACTGCTAGACATTGCATGACTTAAACTATGAAAAGAAAGGAAACAGAATTTCCCTTTTAAAACTTGCACCTTATTGTTGAGTAGGAAGTCAACTGTTGATGTGATCGCCAGTCAGTCATGCTATCTGTCAGTCCATCTTCTGACTGTCTGTCATCTGTGTGTGTCTCTCCTCTCCAATGGTCTAGTCTCCTCTGATACAGGTAATATATGGCTGTTTTCTCCTCTCGCACATCTCTGTACACACTCAGGCATACACACTTTAATGAGCTTAATAATAATCAAAAATTGTGAATCTCTTAGGCTTGGGCCTGATCTGTCGCCACCTTTTTCTGTTTTTTAAATCTAAGTTGGTGATTGAATTTGAGTATCATTTCTTTTAATATAACCCAAAAATAAGAATCCAATATCTGACGCCGGTCAGTCTTGCTCCATCTTTTCACCAGATCCTTTTGTTATCTTTAGACAGGATGTTGCTTTCGGTGGAAGAGTTGCCACTTGTTACTTGGCCTAGCACTGTTTAGTTAAGCTTTTAATAAAAGGTCAGCAGGGTTCAAAGTTTAAGCCCTCCACTGGCCATTTCCCTGGACAGTATACATTTTGTATGGCCTTATGGTTACTTAAGAGGAATCTGTGGATCTGTAAAAGATATACAGCTAATAGTGTTATATGTTTACTATAGTAAACTAATACTTGGGTTATTTGTTTTAAACTTGTACTAATTCTTATTTTATTTATTTTTAACAGTAATTTTTGTTTGAAGCTGTTATTTAAAGTTATATTTATAAATTTTAAATATAGCCTTAACTAATTTTATTATTGTTTAGGTCCAAGCATAGCATAACCAGCCAGCAATGGCACGCTTGCAGCATTGACTCTTAGAAGAGGAAGGATATGGTTATCATTCTTGTTTTAACTTACGTTTGAGAGCATTATTTTATTTTCCAAAACAACACTTAATTTCAAATCTTACTGGACCAGAGCTCAGGTAAAATCAGAGCTAGATGATAAAGGCGAAATGAAAAGCATTGAGCGTGATTCCATTGAAAGCAACAGCTTGAAAACTCATGTTGACAATTAGCACCTTAATTTGCTTTATGATCATTGTATTAAAAATCAAGTTATGTCAGGATTTTTAATTTGGTTTGGCCCTGAAGTGCTTTGAGGTCATATAATTGACTGCAATCTAAATGCATGTTTGCTTATCCCTCACTATGCTCATAAATGTATTTTTAAATGTTCCTTATTTTATGTACGATTCCCTGGATGGACAGTGTGCATGAAGCATACCAACCACCTCTGCTAATATAAAACAGGCCTGTTTGCCCAACTGTCTCTGTGGTGCCAAGCTAGTATTTCTGAAATTGTTTCATGCTAGAAATGCTAAAATGCACTTTATTATTATTGTAGGATGAGTTGGGATAACTGAGTTATGTAACTCCAGGTGGCTGATATGCTTTATGCACGTAGTCCACTGATGCCAGCTCTGAGAATGTGAGAACAGACTTGGGCTGACATGAGATTAGATTTCCTTTCAAATATAATTGGGCATGCCTATCCCTGGTTTTAGTTGAGCCAACCAAATTATTCAGTGAGTTTACTTAAATATAGTGAGTTGTCCTGAAAGTAAGGACTATCATCAGCCCCAAGCAGACTTTTTTTACATTTGAATGTTTTCTTTCAAGATGGTGCCATGGTGATGCATAATAAATGAAGTGGGGAAAAAATTGGGCATTGTAGACACTTGCATTTAATTTCTAATGAAAGCCATCTGAAAATATTGTAGCACATTACTTCTTGATTTAATTAGTACATACTTCCATAAGCTAAGACAGTGATTGAGGACTACTTTTTTCCCTTTCTTTACTAGGCTGTTTTCATCCTCTTGCTCACACTGTCAGAACCCTTTATACCCTTTTTAGCTTTACCAAGGCCAGCTCAAGCAATAGCTCAAATTTTCTTTGAAAGGATTTTATCCCAATCCAGTTAGACCCATGTCTGGTTGTGAGTGGGTGTGTCTAGTGAACCACCACTACCTCCATAAAGACCTTTGCTGTGAGAGCTTGTGACAGAAGCTCTTGAGGCATGAGCGCTTCCCTGCATAAACAGTGAAAGTACAGCCTTGTGACTGTATACCATCATGAGCTTCTCTGTGTGTGTGTTTTTGGATGTGTGTGCTTGTGTGTTGCAGTCAGCTGAACATAAATATGTGTATTTTGTGTGTGTCGCAGACAACTTCACAGATGCAGCGGTGAGTGGTAGGATCAATGGTGAGCATAAAGAGAAAGATCTAGAGCCCTGGGATGGAGGAGAGACCCACAACTCTGACAGCCTTGAGTCTCTGGATACAGATGTGGTAAGAAAACACATTTGATGTTGCACGGAAAGCATGGAATCCACACAGGCCTTCATGTGATGACTAGTAAATTTGACAGTGAAAGAGAAAGAGTAAAAAGAGGTGTCATGTGATCCATAGCATTGATGATTTGTCTATTGGCCTTTTCTGAAATTCTCTCTGTGCCCTTCTCTCTCTGTTCATATCAGTCAAATGGGTGGGACCCTAATGACATGTTCAAGTACAATGAGGAGAAGTATGGAGTCTTGTCTACATATGACAGCAGCCTGTCCACATATACGTAAGTTTCTCTGTTCATGTGTGACTCTCTATGCACTCTTAATACAGCATGTATATTTAAAATTACACAATGTGTTTTCTGGAAATATTTTTAATGTCTCCGGTCATTAACCTATACCGTCTCACTCTTTTTAGTTTGACTTCACATGATACAAGTAAAAACCTGAAATCAGTCCTTTCCTAGTCCTTCCATTACCCTGCTGCACTTATCTGACCCGAGCTTGTTTCCCAGGGTCCCCCTGGAGCGGGACAACTCAGAGGAGTTCCTCAAGAGGGAAGCGCGTGCTGCCCAGCTGGCAGAGGAGATTGAGGCCAGTGCTACATACAAGGCCCGTGTGGCCCTGGAGAATGATGACCGCTCTGAGGAGGAGAAATATACTGCTGTGGTGCGAGGGGAAAGGGAGACTCACACACTTAGCAGGTGAGACCAGACAAAGCATAGAAACTTTGGGTCAATACATACTACTTGTGCTGGCAAGTGTGTGTCAGCGCATAGCTTGTAATTATGTAATGGCAAATTTCATTCATGACCAGCATGTGCCTATCAAACTTCATTCATTCTCATTGTTGGTAATTGCTCTTGATGTGTGCTTCAATACCAGCTCATTTAAAACATAGCAGCACAACACAACACTGCAACAGTTACATACTCCATTATAAATTTTAATTTAAACTTGTAAATATTATCATTAAATGTGCACATTGCAAAGTCATGGAGCTTGCCTGGAAATGAACAAAGTCAGCAGCTTTATTGTTAATTTTTGCAGAATTCCTCACCTATACGTCTGTCAGAACAAACATCATTCATATTTTGTTGTTGTAAATGATTCATTGAACTATTCCTTTCACCCTTTTACAAACAAGTTAGAACATGTTAATGCAGTAAAACCGATTATAAACATCATCAGAGAATTTATCATCTGGGAGGGCTGATGAAAGATCTTCAAAGAGGTGCATTGCACACACTTGAATGCTCACTCTACATTCTTCATTTCCAGTGCCTGTTATTTTATAAAGACCAGGAAATGATCTATATGCCATCATGATGTATACTATATTTATTTCAATTTTCTTTATAGTAGCATGTCATACATCACAGATCAGGATTATTTTTTATAGGACTTTGAGCATGTAACCATGAAAGCACAAGGATTAGATGACATAGACTAAATATACCATATATGAATAATGTTTGGAGACAAAGTGGGCCTCTAGTGGAAGAGCCCAGGCACAGGCAAGAGAAGCATATCCGAGCCTTAAAGGGAGACAAAGTATTTCCAGCTAATTCAGTAAGTAGACAGCAGCTGTTCTCAGAACAAATACTTCCTCAGTAATTAAAGAAAACGTGCTCATTTTGGCTGATGAAAAGTACTTAGTTGAATGTAACAGAGTGTAGAATTAATTCCTCCCCTTTGTTATCTTGATATTGCCTTGTATATATTTAACTAAACCATCTGCCTCTATTTTCTGTGTGTGTGTGTGTGTGTGTGTGTGTGTGTACACGTGTACATGTGTACACGTGTACATGTGTACATGTGTATATGTGCAGAGAGAATAAGTACATTCCTCCAGGTCAGAGGAACAGGGAGGCGATGTCATGGGGGCCGGGACGCCAGAATTCACCTCGTCTGACTCAGAGCTCAGCTGGGCCCTCAACTCCTCGACCAGGACCTCATGACTACAGTCCCAGCTCCGGTGCTGACCAGAGGGTGGTGAACGGAGGTACATTTTAATACATCACACACAAACTCATGGTGTTACTTGCCTCTAAAACGTACAGAGGTGTATTGTATGATGAGTGAGTTGGTCAGTATAGTGACCCAACTGTGACTGGAAAAGATTTTTTTCCCCCATTTTATCTCCCTTGTTAAACTGACGTAACGTCATTGGTGACTTTGGTGTAGAGTCTCTAGGATGTCCATGTCTATTGTTGCGGTTAATTATTTTTATGCATATATCATACTTTTACTGATTTCAATTAAATCATTGTATTCCTGCCTTGCCATGCTTTCTCATATTTATTAATCTCCCCCTTCTTTTTATTCCTGCTGTACCTTTATTTCCTCACTTTAGCTGGTTATCATCTGTTCTTTGTCATCCATGATCATTTGTCCTTCCCTCTCTTAGGTTCATCCCATTGGCCCTCACCCTGTCCGTCTCCTTCCTCCCGCCCCCCCTCTCGTTACCAGTCTGGCCCCTCCTCCCTGCCTCCTCGGGCAACCACGCCCACCCGGCCACCCTCCAGACCCCCCTCTCGACCTTCCAGGCCTCCCTCTCATTCATCCCACCCCTCCTATCCCTCCTCCTCATCCTCCTTTTCCCACCATGGGCCCACGTCGCCAGCCTCCACTCTGCCCAAACGCATGTCTTCAGAAGGTACCCACATCAGTGTGGAGTTGACCTGGGCAAAAGTTTGAGTTGAAGGTGGATGGATTGAGCTCAATATGGAACTGATATTCCCAGTCGTTTTGAAAGCTGTTTGAAGTTTATTAAAAGTTTAATATGGGAGCTACTTTCAAAAATAAATTTGCCCAGGTCTAGTGTGGAACAACACAAATAGGTGAAGTTGGCTATTCAGACTGATTTGGGGTCAGATTTGCAATTTCCACACAAATGGAAATTGTGAGGATTTAGTAAGCCACAAAGCTGATCCTTTGTCAGTGCATCAGGCAGTTTCACCTTGGCATGTGGGTGCATCACAGTGTGCTATGCTTTCTGTCTAGCAAGAGTTGTGCCACCAGAGTTGTGTCCTGCTATGTTCACCCTCAAACACGCTTAAAACAGTAAGCAAGCCTATATCCTCTTAGTCCTTGTTTCATGTAAAATCCAATGACCTGGAGTACTGAGCTAAAATATCTGCCACTGCCCAAGTACCTATGGATCATTTTTTATTATTTTCAAATGTTTATACAGTGATATGGCAAAATATTCGGCTAGTGTTTAGCTAAAGATTTTGCACTGGGCTGCTGCCTGCGGGACAGACACCGCTCATGTAAATGCACAAACTCTGCTAAACAGTGTAGTCTTTAAAAAATGGGTTCTCACCTCACCTGCTCTACTCTGTTTTCCTGTTTCTCATCTCTCACTTCACTCGGTCGTGGTTTGAAAAGTGTGGTGTGATCACTTTACAGGACCATTTGCAGTTTCTCCACTAACATGCATGTCACCAAATAACACCACTGTATGATGTGATATTTAAACATTAGATTAAGATGTAGTTGGTGCAGATTTTTGGGTTTCGAAAAGCTTTTGAGAGACGGAAATGGGCTTCAAAGAGAAACCACAGCAGGATGGTTGGAAACACAAGCTGTTCAGTGTGTTTACTTCACCTCCACTGTCTGTTTATGGAATTCTGTCTTCATCTCCAGGTCCACCCAGGATGTCTCCAAAATCCCAGCGGACGCCTCGTGCTCACAGAGTGCCACCCAGCCGGACCACTGGAGTCCCTCCAGGAGTGGACTTAATTTCCCACAATGCCCCTGGGGAGGTACCAGTGACTCCCCCAACTAGGAGCAACTCCTCTGGAGGCACATGGTCCTCAGTGGTTAGCGGAGGTAGAATAGTTCTTTCCTTTTTTCTTTTGTGTTTCTTTACTCTTAGTGTGTTTTTATTGTAATACATTTCCAACATATGAACACAAGAAGAGCACAGATATCTCGCAATGGAACGTATCTGCAAAGAAGATAGGATATATGGTTAAGCATCACTGGATGACCTGTTTGAAGGGAACTTCACTCATTTCATCATAGAATTATTAAAAAAGCACCTTATGCTACAGTAATCATTTGAGTAATGTTGTCTAATGTTGGCAGGAAATCAAGATGGTTTAACTTACAGCAAAGTTATGTCTTGTTCCCCTCCTCAGCTCACAGACCTCGCTCCCCACGACAGAATAATATGGGTGGGGCGTCCCCTGGCTCCTCCTCCCTCCCGTCACCCCAGACAGGAACAGCTCCTGTGGAAACTGCTGCTACACCAACATCAGTTTCCTCTCCTACTGCTGCTAGCCCTGCTCCCAACATGGTTGCCTCTCCATCAGGAGATGGTAAGCTTAAAGTGAACCCCCACTTTCACTGAGAGTTGCAGGTTCTGTCACTGTCAGAAGCACTGTTCACAAACGCTCGCTCTGCTTTTATGCTGGATGTAAACGTGCATTTCTTTTGTCTGTCCTTTATAGCAAAAGAGTGTCGTGTTCAGGAGACAAGACAAACATCCCCCACGGCAAACAAGGAGAACATCAAGCCTTTGGACAGCTCACCTAGTATCACCAGACCAGTCTGTAAAGGTACAGTAAACACTGGAGTGGTGCAGTATGTGCTTCAGAAAACACTGTTTCAGACATTTGAGTACTGTGGGGCTTTATCAAAAACATTGTGACGAGGAGACCATGTGCTGAGACACCTGTTTTTATTTGTTTAGCTGACGTAATATAATTTTTTCGTAACGAGCGAAACCTGCAAGTCACGTCTTTCTTTCTCTACTCACTCATAGGACCCCCTTCTATGGCACCAGACCACAGAAAACAAATAGATAATTTAAAGAAATTTAGTGTAGATTTTAGGGTGAGTATGTCTTTTGTTCATATGGTATAGAAATGCTGAAATTCTGACATAACTAACCTTATGTTAATGAGCCTGCACTAGAACTTATGTCTGCCTCCTCTAACTTTTCCCTCCTCCAGTTGCAGTCTAGTTCAAACCCAGACCCTGCCTTTGACCAGATGATGACCAAGCCACCCAGAGATCAAGCAGACAAGCCTAAAGACCTTCCCCTGGACAAAGCCTCCACAGTGGGGCGAGAGGGCACTGAAGAGGGTGTTGTAGGGATTGCTGCTGGCACCCCCGGTGGTGCCCCTGCTCCATCCACTACCACCACAAACACCAGTAAGCCTGGCAGCCCTGCTGCACTGTCCCCGTCTCCCTCAGCCCCGGACCAAAAGAGGGCAGGGCTGGATGTGACATCGCAGGGAGTTCAGACGACATCCACATTCAGTGGACCCAAGCATGAAGAGAAAGAGGAGAAAAAGGAGGCTGTACAAGAGTGAGTGGAATGGACAGTATGGTTTAGAGGGGAAACTGTACAGTCTGGTGATACTCTCTATTTCTCCTATTATCAGCAAATCCAATGAAAAGACCAAAATCAACACAGATTTGATCCTAACAAGTATTTTCTGTGTAGTCAAAGCCTGATATTTTATTGGTCTGTGCCATGGACATTATTGTGCTACACCTTTGCACTGGGTTACATGTTCCTTCATCACTGTGGACATGAGCATTGTAGTTTATTTAATCCCATATACACATTCTGTTGCCAGAAATACTAACTAGAGCATCACATGTGTATCCATCCAATGCAGAAAATGGCCTCTACCTAATACATTATATATACCTGTTTTAGCAATGCTTGTTAACAATAAAAAAAAAAGTACTTATTGTTGATGTTAACTTCTTCACTGTTGGTTCTCGTTCTGCAGTCAAGTGAGAAAATCAACCTTGAACCCAAATGCCAACGAGTTCAAACCCAGGTTCAATACACAGGTCAGTATGCCATGATGCTGCCAGAATGCACATTTTGAATACCACAAACTGAGATTGATTATCCACTTATTTTTTTATGTCTCTTGCCGTGTCTGTCTCTTTGTATACTTTATCAGCCCAAACCAGCCAACACCCCAACACCCCCCCGACCTCAGGGTCAGCCCAGCCCCTCCATCGTGGTCCAGCAGCCCCCGGCTGTTTACAGTCAGACAGTCTGCTTCCCCCAGATGTATCCCCTCACACCAGTCAGCCCTGGAGTGCAGGTGAGACACCCAGCTGCATGCTGAAATGTTGAGTGTGGAGACAGATGTACTTGTTTCTAGTCAGTGCAGATCACCCCGAGTATCACATTGAATTAGTATGAAATGCAAAGTTCATTAAAACAAATCCCTGACTAACAACCATCACCTTGAGATCTGCCAACATGTTTGCTTACGTTTGTCCCCATTTGTTATCTTTCTTCCCTTTTCTGTCCTTGATTAATCTCTAAGGCATGTCATCATTATTTTCTCCTTATTTATTTCCGTCCTTTATTTTTAGGAAGGCTCATCTCGCAATTTTTGTAATATTGTTTTCTTTATACACCAATGTACAGAACATGTGCATCCTTCATCATCACTTTTCTCTCCTCTGTCATCTTCCAGACATTGTTATTTGTCTAAATTATTTTTGCTGAATTATTTGAAAAATGTTAAACAAGCTTGGAAATGTTTAAAGAAAAGAAGAAGTATATGAAATTGTTATACAATATGATGACAAAATACTATTTTTAATCACTTTCATAGCACTTATTGAGAGTTTTTTTGCGTATTTTTTGATGAAAGCTATTATATTTTTAGTTGTAAATCTATATTTTTGCCTGTGTTGCTTTAAGAAAAACTTGGTGATCCAACATCAGACACGTGTAAAAGATAAAAATACCTTGGTGAACAACTAAAGAGTGGTTCTTTTTTCCTTTTCTCCCCCTCCTCCTCCTCTCTCTCTCGCTCCATTAGAAAAGCATAATATGGAAGGTTTGTGAAGATTTCTATTTTTTAAATCCTTTTGTTTTTTTTTTTGTTTTTTTTTTAAAAGCCCAATCAGTACTGAAATGTTTTGCTTGCTTGTTGAATTAATGCCATCAGATGTTGGTTTGCCAACTTCTTATTGCAATTCATTTAAAATGTCATCACAGATGGATCTATAACTTCATCTTATTTCTATTGGCTTCATCTGTTTACCAGACAAATGCTGTAAGCTAATAGGAGTTTAAGCCTCTTTGTTTTTGCTGCAGTACTGTTTGTGATAGAAATGCATGGTATACAATATGAAAGATCGGAGGATGACGGGCAGCGCTTGGGTTATACTTATAAGTTGTAAAACACCCAATGATAGACAGGTATAGAAAATGCATGTGGCCCCAGGTAAGAGATAATTCCCACAATCTCACATGCACATATGTGTTTTAAAAAAGTTTTTTATATGTTAACTACTAAGCAACAGTTTAAATCTGAATAGTTTGTGTCCAGCCCCACAGACAGGTAGTAGTCCCACACAAACAGCACAATTTCAACTGTTCTTAGTCGATGGCTGGTTTTCATTCTTGTAGACATAATGCTGAATTCCCCTGAGAAGATTGAGTATAAACCTATGTTCTTTATTTTCAATTCTCATTCCCCTCCTCCCTCTAGTCTCCAGCTATGTACCAGGTTCAGATGCCTCATATGACGGTCAGCCAGTCTAAACCCTACAGACCAGGTAAAGGTGAGAATAACCACTTTCTCTCATTTCCCTCCCACTTGTTTCTCTCTCTCTCCCTCTCTCTCTCTTTCTCTGTCTCTCACTGAAGCTTACTAAATACATCTGTTTGGGAAAAATTACTGTATTGGCCCCACTATTTTTTCTAGATATTAAGATTCATTACATTCATGGATCTTTATTTATTCACAACCTAGATCTTTATGGATACACAGCATTCACTTCACTTGGATTAGCTATATGAATGTTGTATTGATAACAAGCATCACTTAGAAGCATTTCTCATTACAGAAGCTTTTTCTCTTACAATAGTGAACGGACTTTCCCATCTGGACAAATCTGATCAAGTGTTTCTTGGAAAAGGGAGGTTGGTTTTTATTAGGGCCAATTCAGTCAAAAATCTGCTTCTTTCCAAAGTAGCAGTAGTTTTTCTCACTCCTCCGTGATACTGTTTAGTTCAGATTTACGAGATGTTAACATAATCTCTAACATGAATCTCCAGTACCCAACATGACCCAGCAGAGGTCAGACCAGCACCACCCACCAGGCACGCCCACCATGATGCACCCAGCGACGGCAGCAGGACCACCTATTGTAGCACCAAGCCCCGCCTACTCTACCCAGTACTTCACCTGCAGCCCGCAGCAGTTCACCAGTCAGCCGCTGGTCCAGCAGATGCCTCACTACCAGTCACAGGTAAGATTTACTCACTAAAAGTATCAGAACATCAGCAACATTCAGCAATGCTCAACCCAGCCGACTCCTCTATTAAAAACCATATGTAACTATTCCAGTTACTCTGGTAACATCAGTAGTGCTGGCAGTCCTCATCTCTCCCAGCTGTTCACTAGTCAGCCATTTGTCTGTCCGATGCCTGCGGTCCAGCAGCTTGACAGGCAGCCGGCATGATGCCATGTGTTTCAGCACTTCTTATTTGTGGAGTTGACTGCAGGCTCCTGCCTCTTAACACCTGAAGTGTTGTTACCTGTTTGCAAACAGGCTGTGATACAACAACTGCAGGAAAACAGAGGAAGTGAGGAGGTTGGCTTCAGGGTGTTTAAGGGTAACATAATGACCACATTGATAAGAAATGGGTATTTCATTGAGTTTTATTAGGGTTAATTAATAAAACTGACAACACAATTTCATCTAAAAAATGGGTTGAGATAATGAGTAAGGAAGGGAGAAGGAGACACAAGACTAACTTCATTAGGTACTAATTTCACTGCAGTTACTTAAAGCACAAAAAAATCAAGCTCAAGCTATTTTTTGAACAAAACCTACTCAAGGCTCAAATTTAAACTAAAAGGATTAGTGTTTTTTATTTTAAGTATCATTAGAAATTAACATTGTTATTGACAGAACAATACCTGACGTTTGGTTGCAGTTTGAAAATGATAGTTTTAGAAATGTAAGCTTTTTTCCCTACAAAACCTTGTTTTTATTTAACAAAAAAGCCAAACTTCTAATTTGTTTCAACATGAATGGCCACACACGAACATTGACTTAATAACAAACTGACTAAAATTGGCAACATTTCAAATTTAAACCAGGAAATAACACATCAAACAGGGGGCGGTTTCACAAAGAAATCTGACTGGTCTGTAGTTTTGGTCCAGTCTTAATTTTGTTCAAAGATGAGTGTAATGCAAGTAAGACTGTTTCACAAAAATAAAGACTAATAATAATAATAATAATAATATAAGGCAAAACATTTTAAGGCAAAAAAATGAGACATCTTACCCCCAGGCTAACTCAGGCCTAAGACCAATGTTACCATGGTAACAATCAGTGGCACCTGCACTGAGCTGTAGCTCCTAACAATGAAAAACAGGAAAACATGGTTTATAATTTGTGATTTGCTACAATTGTTATGGAGAGAACGAAATGAAGAGAGAGTTTTTAGAGGCCGGAGTGTTTTTTGTTTTTTTTTTCTTTTTTTTTTTCAAAATTAGATTTTTCTTTTTATTTAGTTTAACTCTTTGCGGTTGGATGTGGTTCCTCAGTTGGCCTTTTTTTTTTTTTTTTTTTTTTTTTTTTTTTTTTTTTTTAGTATTTGATGCTTGATACTACATGATGTTGGTACCAAAAAGGGGTTACACAAACACAGGCTCTAATGTCGTCTCTGTGTGTCCTTCAGCCGCAGCATGTGTTCAGTCCAGTAATGCAGGGGAGCGCCAGGATGATGGCACCTCCTACGCACGGACAACCCAGCCTCGTCTCTTCCTCAACTACACAGTACCCAGAGCAGACACACACCATGTATGGTATGTCAGCCCACCACTTGTGCATGTTCATATAAGTATGCAATGAGCAGCTAGGATGTGCAGGCAGTGTTATGTGTACTATTTTAATACTTTTATTCTTACAAACTTTCTCACAGTGTCTCCAGGGCCGATGCCTCAGCAGTACCCCCACCCCAGCGCCACCTTGCACCCTCATCCACAGCACCCCCAGCCCTCTGCCACGCCTACAGGCCAAGCCCAGCAGGGTGGTCCCCCACAACATGGAGGTCCTCCTAGCCATCCAGCTGCCAGCCCAGTCCAGCACCCACAGCACCCGCAGGCAGCAGCAGGTCAGTATGTTAAGGTTGGACGCTGTAACTTTGGAGCTGGACATTTTCAAATGAACAACTATAGTCACGTGTTGTGTTTTTGTGTGTGGTAGCGGCAGCAGCAGCCCAGGCCCTCCACCTGGCCAACCAGCCCCCACAGCAGCAGATGTACTCAGCCTTGGCGCCCACGCCCCCCTCCATGACCCCGGGGCCCAACCCTCAGTCTCCCCAGGCATCGTTCCCCTCTGCCCAGCAGACTGTCTATATCCACCCGCAGCAGGTGCAGCACGGCTACAACCCCAACCACATGGCACACGTGCAGCAGGTAGGTCACAACCTGCTATCAGCCTGCTGGACAACAACCACAATAGCTCCAGCAAAGTAATCAGATTGGCAGTGTTTCCTGTATGTGGTAGTGAGGAAATCTGGGATCAGTTCCAGCAGGTGTTTGAGTTTATGAATGGGTCATACTTGGGTGTTGATAAGCTGCAAGTGCAGTGGATGTTTTTTGGCAGTGTGTCCAGGTTTATATTAGAATGTGCCTCTCACTTTGGCCTAGTTGTTTATATCAGTTTTAGTTGGCACACTACAAGATACAGAGGAAAAACAAACCTTTTTCACTGATCAAAAGAGCAGTCCAGCCATGATAATTCCATGTAGCAAAATAGAAATTCTGCAGTGATAACTTTTTGGGGTACCCATGGAGGTTTGGCCCTTTTTTCTTTGTTTATAAAAATAGGTCACCATCTTGGAATGGAAACTTATTTGCTTTGTTTAGAGAGTCAGATGAGAAAGTTGATCAATCCCTGTGTCTGTGTGTAAAATATGGAGCTTGAGTCAAGTGGTATGACTATTTCTTGACAAACAGCCGCACGGAGTGACCGTGTGCAGACACCCGGAGACTTGTTGTGATGTTGCCAGGTGTAGCACTTTCACACCTGTACAGAGACCCTTTATATCCAAATCTGCGCTCACCGGCTGTATCATGCAGCTCACACTATAGTCAGAAACGCTGCACAAAAATGCTTGCCAGACCAGCACTAAACTCAGCACTCACTGTACATTTGTGTCATCACCTGCTGTATGAAAGTCTCTTGACGGCATCGTTTTCTCAGTGGTTAAAAATCAGCAGAAATGGAGTTGCTTTTACTATATTTAAGAGCTTGATGGAATGATAGAGTTTGAGCCACAGTTAGTTTGAAGAGAGATTATTAATCATTGTGTTTGCTGGAGGGATCTAGTGCTTTATGCTTTATTCCATCCATCCTCCGCTGTTTCATAAGCACAGATTTATCTTTTCATGTGACACCTGTCGGTAACACACAGGCAGGAGCTGTGGCTGTTGTGGCACTGATGTCCATCCGTTTCATCTCTTTAATGAACTTGTCTCTTGTCCATCTGTTTGTCTCTCACTGTCATTCTCACTTTCTATTACACCTTTGCACTTGCTGTCACACACACACACACACACACACACACACACACACACACACACACACACACACTTTCACTCACACCTAGGCCCATATGCAGTCTGGTATAGTACCGTCTCACCACCCGGCACCCACCCACCCCCCGATGATGCTGATGGCTACCCAGGGTCCTCCAGGGGGTCCACAGCCACCCATGCCCCAGACTGCCCTCAACCCCATCCCTGTTTCCTCCACCACACATTTCTCCTACCTGGCACATCCACAAGGTATGTTTATTTTATTAACTAGCACACTCCTGCGGAGTGGAGTCAGGAACATATATGTTGTATATTTTTTTTCCCTCTGAAGTAAGGAGATCTACATAAATACTGTTTCAATGTACCATATTGTTTCAAGTATGTGTACATTTAGGCATCTAAATGAGTAACCTTTTATGGGTTATACAGTGTGCACACATTTACATTTGTAGATGATAAGTGCCTACGTTAGTTGTCCTAAGACAGTTGCATGAATTGTACCAAGTATAGTTGTAGTCTACGCTGATCTGCCGCAGTTTCCGGGTCTGTCATGACTCCAGATGGCTTGCTGGGTCTGGCTGTCTGATATCTAACAATCACATCTACCAGAGAAACAGACTGAAAAAAGACTAAATTATTCAGGCACTATTTCTCAACAAAATATTATCAAGAGGTGAAGCCATGGCAGACGACCAAACTGTGGGTGGATTCTCCTTTTTAAGTTTCTTCCGACCCAAAGTCGCTAATGCTAGCTAATCAGCTGTACTGTAATATTAGGCTGATGTTTTGTCAAGAAACTGGGAGTAGATGAATAAGTAACTAAGTTTCTGTGCTGTTGGTGCAGAAATTAATTTTAAAGCAGATATAGCTGCCAAGGATAACCTGTATTTTCTCAGGGTATGTTTAATGATAATAGCCTTGCAAGTTTTCCGTCATGACTTATCCTTTTTGCATTGCAAAACATAAAAATCAATTAAGAGACAGATTCCCTCTTTGTTTCTCCAGTGTTTTGGCAATAAAAAAGAGGATTGTATACTAAAAAGACTAACATTGGAAGATATTTGTCTATGTCAGACTGCTGAAGTCCTATATTATCTTAAGATAAACTTTGGGTATGTATTTTGCACAGAACGAAGACTGGATATTGTCAGCTTTTACACTGAAGGCACATTAGGAAGAAATCTCTGTATGTATGATCAGGAGAAAGCATGTTTAATTCACATTGACATTCACAATGACTATGACTACTGATTAACCCACATGAAAAAATTTTAAAGAACTTTGTGCTTGGAAAAAAAAAAAAAAAAAAAATTTTACTGTTTTGATCACATCACCCAACCTTTTACTTTTAATGTACTTTTTATTGTATAACTGTGGACAATCCTAAAATCCATGAACTTTACATTTCCCCCATTTTGTCTCGTCTCTGCAGTGCAGCCTCATCATCAGCAGCAGCTGTAGATAGAGGGCGCCAGTGAGCTGAGGGACCCGCTCTGCGTCGCGCTTCTCAACCAGAGCCTTCATAACCAGGCGATGAAGAGAATGAGAGCCCTCCCTCTCCTCTCTTTCCTCATCCTCACCAGACATGCTTCACATCAGCTTTTCTCTTCCTTCCCTCCCCTCCCCTCCCCT
>NW_019525497.1:988899-1165892 GCF_002814215.2 Seriola lalandi dorsalis
AGACTAGGCAATAAGAGAATGTTAACAGGTTGTTGCAGTGACATGTTTTAACAAGCTAGAGATTTTTAACGGACAAGACTGCTCCAATTCAGCCCCTGTACACATGCAGATATCACAGACACATACACACACAAATAAAATGCCCAGACACACACACACACACACACACACACACACACACACACACACACACACACACACACACACACACACACACACACACACACACACACACACACACACACACTTTCAGGGGTCCTAAATTGCAACTTGAGTCAGCTTGCCAAGTAAGACATGAAAGAGAGAATGAGAGTAACTAATCAGTGAGAGTGAAGCAGAAAATTCAACTGGAACTTGTATTTTGTCTGCACCTTGTTACGGGAAAAAAAATCTTCCAACTTTTAGACAGTATTAATCTTACTGTTTATTGCTGCTGCTTTGTGCTGCGTTTGTTTCCAGAGTACATGACAGGTTTCTAACCAAACTAAAAATGAAACATGACAAGAAGCTTCCTGTGAAATAAACACATTTTGGCAGCCAAGAGGACAGGAGAAATGTTATTTATGAAATTATAATGGCTGAGGTGATCAGATCCCACGTCTCACCTGACCCTTATGTAACTTTTAAGTTAAAACTTTTACTTTGTAGATAATATAAATAATTTAAAAAATGAGCAAAAAAATTTAAAAACAATAAAAAAGTTTTAAAAACTGAATGGCTTACTGTGGTTGCATTGCACTGTGTGTTTCTCATCTGTTCCTTCTTGACCATGAACATGGGCATTGTAGTTTCTGTTTCTGTTATTCAAGGAGACATACAAGAAGATATTTCCATCACATGAGCAGTCATCACACACACACACATTAATAAAAACATTCAGAAATATTATAAATGTCATTAAGTAGAACGCCACACACAGGGTGGGGAATTCATCAAGTATTGATAGACGGACTAATGCATGGTGTGTTACGGTCTTTTCTCTGCAACTATTTTGATAATCTGTTAATCATTAAATAATCAACCAGAAATGCTGGCATTTGCTTATACAGCTTATTCCTAGGAAGGATTTGTCTTATACGATAATGAATTGAAAATCTGTCAGTTATAGACTGGTCATCAGGTCGGGCTGTGGGAAATTGTGAAATAGACATTTTTACTATTTTCTGAGGTCTTGCCAAACCAAACTGGCAACCGATAACTTGGAAAATAATTAGATTGACAATTGCAATCATCATTCATTCCAGCCCAAGACTTATTTTTAGTGAAAACAAATATTTAACACTAGTCATTTCCTTTTTAAAGCTATTTTGTGGCAAAATAAACTTAATGATTTACAGAGCTCGTTAAAAGGATGAGTAAAGTGTCAGGCAGGAAGAGGATTTTCCACAATCTGGCAACGCAAAAGTTGTTGTTAATGGCTTATAACTGATATGTAAAGCAGAAGTAAATTATTTATTAATCATAAATAAAGCCATCAGAAAGTGGTACTGTTGTAATCTTATTTAGACTTGATGGCGGAGGCTACATTTGGTTTCCTGCCTTTGAGTGAATCCACCAGCATTTTTCCAGGGCCAGATGGCCTAAAACACCAGGTAAGAACAGATGCATTTATCTGCACCCTGTCCAACCTCATCCATCACCTGAACAGTGAATATCTTGAACTGGTTCATCACATGCTCATTATTTTGTACAGCATGTACCAGAAGAACACGATTACACACAGTGCACACACATACAAACAACAAAATGATTTTTTTTTTTTTTTTTTGGTTAGGTTTATTTTACAAAAAGTCAAATATACAGTTGATATATATTTAATATAATTTAGATGCTTATAACTGAAAGGGATGCAAACACAATGACAGATTGTAAAAGCTGTTTTTGTTTTCATTCTTTTTCATTGTTCCACAATTTCATTGTTGAAGTATTGATGAGTTAAACTGGAATGTTTACAGTGCGAAGTTCAAAAAAGGAAACAGAATGAACAGTATTGAGAACACATTACATTCATCAACTGGACATTTTAATGTACACATGGGGGGGGGCACTAAAGGTGTTGCTGGAGTGGATGCTGAGGATTAAAGACACCTGAGGTACACTGGGATCTTCTCTAGCATTAACTCGATTCTGGAGACAAACTGGAGTGAACCACGAAACAAAATTAGAAGCCATAAAGCAACAGCAAAATGTTCTGGGAAATGTGGCATTGTCAAATATTTTTTTAACATTGAATTCTCACCCAATTAATTCATCCATCTAGAAGCCTCTGATCGCTCCCTACATGCATAAAAAAAAGGTGTGAAGCACTGAGCATCTCTCAGATATTGCACTACACAAGTTTTGCACCACATCACACCCTGAGCTTTTGAAAAGGGGAAAAGCAACAGCAGCTTTCTGGCAAAGGCACAGTCATTCTCCCTAAAAGAAATAAAAAATAAAAAAACAACAGAAAATCAGCATAGAAAGGGGACTGATAGCCAAAATAGTTAGTTACCGTTGCTTTTGTTTAGCAGAAATGAAAAAGAGGTGATGAGGGATTTGTTTAGACTCGGGCGCATAAAGGCAGGAAGACCAACCGTACTTTTGCCAAAAACGTCCTTGTTTTTGTTCCCCTTATAAACACTTCAAAGATGTCAGTCTTGATCATGATGATACATTTAAAGAGAACTATACAACCATTGTAAAAAATGTTCCTTTGGTAGACAAAGCTGACTTATTGCGTAAGAAGAGGAGTAATCACATAGGACTCACTCATGAGGAAATGAAGTTGCATTTATGTATTTCTCTTTAAAAGAAAAAAAAAAAAGAAAAAGAAAAAACAGGTAACTACAATGATAAAGAGGGCAGACGGACAGAATCAAGTCTAAACCATATATCAAGCACAGGTTTACTGAAGGTAAATCTAAAATCAACTGCTGAAGTTAGTGTTAAAGCAAGGTTAGAAGACAAACGGACAAGTCCTAGCACACTATTCCCCACAGGCATCCCGCAGCTAATGGAAGTGAAGCTTCAGTTAACTGAGACAAAATTACAGACAATTTGACATTTCATCCTTGGGCAAATTAGATTACTACTGCTTTTATGTGAACAAGTGATCACTGTTCATGGGATATTCTGCATCTGTTTTCCAAAAATAAAATGTTTTTGAAGGTTTCCATCTTCAAGAGGAGAGACGAGGTTCAAAAGAGAGAGCGAATCTGAAACAAATCTGATGAGGCCACAAGCTGATCTTTTAATTTCTGGCTCAAGGACAGAATCACCACAAGGTTCAGATCAGTTTGGGTTAAAATCAGGTTTTTAGGTGCTTTTGAGGAAACTCGGACCTGATGGTGGATGAGATGAAACACCACAAACAAACTGGACACCAGATGAGAGTTGCTGTCTTTGATAAAGACTTGTTTGTTTGGTGTTTTTCTGTAGAAAAAAAAATGTATGACAATAAAATTCACACCCAAGTTGAGTGATGTACTATCTATTATCTATCTATTATAGTCAGTGCAGCTTTAAACTGGTGGTTAAAACCTCTAAAAGAATGATGACAAACTTGGAAGGCACCTGAAATTATTGACTCATCAAATCTAGTCAAAGAGCGCAGAAACATGAAGAACAATGTCTGATCATTGGTGTGTGACATCTCACGTGTCACTTTCAAAGCTTTTCTGACTGAAACAAAACCTTCCTCACAAAGCCTCTAATTAAAAACATGGAAGTTCTGTTAAAAAAAATGTAGATTGTAAAAATACATTATTTTCACAGTCCATCCTTGGTTTAACTGTTAGCTGCTGTGGTGAAGAATTAATGCTATGAGTGTAAAAAAAGAAAAAAGAAAGTAGAGCTGGAGACATGATGCCACTCCCAGAATCAAGATTTGCCTAAAGCTGTAAGAAAATACATGTTAACATCTACAGAGGCACCTGTGTGATGTCAGTGTCGCTCTGGTTTTCAGCAGTTGCATCATATCACCATCCACTTTTAAAAGCCCTTTAGGGGTCTAATGCTAGATTCTCAAACCATCACAAAACTGATGTGAAACAAACATTTTTAAAAGTTTCCGGCGCTCTGACGCTCACTTTGGTGGAGAGTCCACACAAAGTTCAAACGACAAGATTAGGCATATCATTTATTGACATAGATTTAATTCCCACTTTGTTTTTGGTTTCCCCCTCTCACGGTTTTTGGAGTGAAGCCTTTCAAGTTTATGTCTTTTATTGGTCGCCTATTTTTACTCTATGTGTAAAAGAATACATCTTGGTGCCAAGTCTCATTTTGGTGACACACAATACGCTTTATGCCACAAAATCAATACAAAGGAGTGAAATTACTTTAGTATAATTAATATCAGTAAAGCTGATGTTGTCCAGTCTTAGATTTTTAATTTTTCAATAATTTAGCAGCACAAAAATATGTTTTGTGAATGAGTATGAGTAAAGATGAGTTGATATAAGGTAATAATATCCAACTACATATATGTTATTGTTATTACATCATTCCATTTTCTTTGATTTTGTGGCAGAAATTATTTCTGTCAGACGATGTAAATTTTGTGCACATAATGCCTTTGGTGCTTGAAATGTAACGTGACACTAGAAAGAGACTTGAAGCTGATTTTGGAAAAGCCAGCAGTGACTACTGCGAGACAAAAATCACACAGACTCTGTACCACACTGAGATCAGCACAACTACACTTCACTCATCTCACATACATTACAATGGACGCATCCAGACACGCACACGGACAGACGGACAGACAGACAGACACAGACACAGACACGCGCACACGCACACACATACACACACACATACACACACACCACAAACAGCGATGAGTTCCCTCTGTTTCAGGCAAAAACAGTGCTGACGAAAGCTAATCTTGAATCATTTCTGTGGTTCTCTGCTTCAGCGAAGTTTTGACGGAGTGGAAGCGGTGCTCGATAAGTTTCTAGAAAATGCTGCCCTGACTGACTTTAACCAAGTTTCCCCTTTTTACTTTATTTATTTTTAATTTTTCTACAAAAGAATCTGTGTATAGAAAATATACACATTGTTTCCAAAGTGCACTGAAAGCGATGTGCACTTAAATATATAATAATGCGCAAGGGGAGGAATATCTACTAGAATGTAATAACACTCTAAAATAGAGTGTTTTTTTTTGTTTGTGTTTATAAAAAAGGAGTTTGCTCCACACTGGGAACTTTGTGTGAAGAGTAAATGTCTTTTAAATATTTAGAAGGGGCACTTGATTTAACCAGTTCTGCAGGCAGTGCTTTCCCATCAGTTCAGGTTAAGTGCCAAAGAAGTTAAATCAAGCGCACCTCGTTGAATTCATCAGAATAGAAATACTTAAAAATATTTTTTCGGGCTCGAGGGCAGCCACACGTGTGGCTAACCTTCTCTCACACGGACCCTCAACATCAATAAAACAAGAATAATCATTATTGTCAACACTGTAATAAAACTCCCAAAAATACATTCACTGTGGACACTCAGGGTGGAGGTTGTTGTGAGGGTCTGACACTGGTAAACACACACTCAGCTCAGGCATAGTGAGTGTGTGTATGTTTTGACATACACAGTGCTATGCATTCATCAGACAAAGACTTGTTCGCTCAAGTTCATGAGTCTGCTGTGATCGTGTCTCACACCCACCTGAGGCTGGGTTGGTGGGGTGACAAAATGTGTCTGTACACACGACCGTGTGTGTGTGTGTGTGTGTGTGTGTGTGTGTGTGTGTGTGTGTGTGTGTGTGTTGACTTCACAGGTGACTCCTGTCTTTCAGAGGTGATGGAGGTGTTTGACTCAGCCGGTCAGAGCAACATGTACTGGTTGTCTATCGCCCGCTTCCGGCCCCGCTCAGGCTCCAGCTCATAGTCTGAGTCCCGCTGAGGGATGATGGGAGTGTGGGTGTTGGGGTGGCGAAGCAGAGGCCTCCTCCCCACTGACTCGCTCCGACGCAGAGGAGCGGGGGCCGACGAAGGAGGGTCAGGGACAGGGTTGGCGCGAATTGGGGGGTGGTTTCCTGGCTGGGAAACAGAGCTGGGACTGGAGGTGGTGTTGGTGTTGGAGCAGGACGAAGGGGGCTGACTGGAGCTGCGATCCAAGCTGCAGTGAGCCAAGCTGGGCTCAGAGCTCCACCGATGGAGGGAGAAAGGGACCAGGAGAGCGCCTGAGAGCTGACCTAAGAAACAAAGAGAGGGAATGAGAGCTTTAGTGACGACATCAAGCAAAACCTCCCAACTTCCTTGGCTTCTCTGTTCACACAATCCAATACTATCGACATGTTTAGCACTCAAACATCGATATTTTCTTCTGTTTGATAAAGTGATATGAATGAGAGCTGAATGGGCGCCTCTCACCCTGTGACGGAGGGCTGGAGCCCGCCACTACGAAACTGGACAACGTGACGGCACCGGCGGCTCCACACTCGAGTGGGATGGGGAAGAGGCGGAAGTGACTGAGCATGTCCATTACAGATGGGAAGCGCAGGTGCTGCACCCTACACTGACCCCATTCTGTTAGAGAGAGGCGCAGGTGCTGCAGAGACAGAAAGAAAGAGGCGTGAGGAAATAAAAACAAAGAAGAGACACTCAGATTTTCACACTGTGTGAGTCAGAGCGAGAGCTGAACCGTAGCCCCCTCCTTTTCTTAACCCCGGTGGTCCAAACTTGTTTATGGTCTTTTCCACCAGTGGTATGTTCTCATAACGCTTCCTCATTTAAGTGTTTATCACCGTTGCCAGGAAATGAGGTCCGCACCAATTTGAAGTATGCGGATGAAAAGAAGAACAATGTGGGTTCGGAAAAAGTGTTCATTCATATTACCAGATGTTTGGTTGAAACACTTTAAGATGTGGACTGAACTGTCTCAGTTAGTTTGTTTTATCAGACATTGTGAGACGTACCTTTGCTTTTCCCTGGTAGTTAAACGTGAGGACGTAGTCTCCCCTGCGGGTCTCACTCTGTCGGACCAGAAACACTCCATGTCCCTCCGGTCCAGAGCTCTGAACCAGGTAGGCCGCCTTGACGCGGGAGATGGGCCCGTGGAACCATGGGTAGGAGAAGAGGAAGTGATCTGTCTTCTGGATAACCTGCTCTGGCAGGGTGAAGGTGACGGGGCCTGGAAGGATGAGCAGAGGAACAAAATGGTTCAATTCTTTAAATCATAAAGCTGGACTAATAAATACTATATTATAACACACAGTAGTACAGTAAGGCATAAAAAGTCATAAAAATGCTGTAGTAAAATAAGGGATAAAAAGTCATAGTATAGTAAGGCATAAAAATGTCACAGTATAGTGAGGCATAAAAAGTCATGAAAAATTCATAGTATAATGAGGTATGAAAAGTCTCAAAAACGTCATAGTATACTACGGCATAAAATATTTAAAAAAACATCACAGCAAAGTATTCACCAAATTAACTGCTGAGATCTGGGAACACAGTTATGTCACTACAACAAAGTTCAATGGGGAACTAAAGAAGAGAGTTCAGATGATGAGACAGGTTGTAAACAAATACTTTATACACTAGAGCTTAAAGTTGCACCAGGAACTTGGTTTCGTTTGTGTAATAATTAATCATATACCTATGTTTTCACTTCATAAACAATTTAGCAAAACCAGGGGTTTGTTTGAAACCTGTCTGATTGTCTGACTGCTTGTGTTTCCGGCCCTGTTGGACTTGGTTTTAGCTGTGTTGCTATTTTCCTACTGTAGATCTTAGCAAATAACTCGGTGCAGTTTTCTCACAACACGGTCTATGGAAATTAGACCCAAGTTTAAAGCAGATAGGTTGTTTGAGAAAACTTTATCCCAGACCACAAGAGACACAACGTGCATCTCGTGACAGTGCAGCTAACAGTCATTATCTCATTTTGCCCCAGAACTATACACCTGAGAGTTTAAGGATGAGTGATTAGTCCCCTCATCTTATATCTCACCACTCACTTTGACTTGCTGACGCTGAGCTTCCTCTGCGATTGGCTGGAACAGAGCTGTTAGCTGGGGAGGGGAGAGGCTCCAGATCCACAGTGCCTGACCTGGAGGACGGCAACAGACTCAGATTACACACACTGTATCATCTACAACACACGCACTGCATGTTATTCTCATTGTGGACCACCCAAGGAAAAAAATAGTTCAATTTCATTATTATTATTTCACTTCATTTTAAATATTATTTTTTTTCTCATTTGGGTTCCACCATCTGTCTTTACAAGAAAGCTTCAGCCCGTCTTGCGCTGGCCGATCTGTATCGTCTCTCTGTTTTGGAGTTGAAACACTATTTAAGTGGTTGTAAAGTTGCAGAGTTCTCATTAAGTAAACAGTTATTACACCAGTGTCACAAAAACAAATGTGTTAATGACTTATTGATGCTACATGTTGCACTTTTTTCACAAGCAGAAGAGAACGAAAAAATGAAAAATGACCCCTGTGAGTGTTATACTGAATATTGTAAACATACTATAATATATCATTAGATTACTATTACTCATGCATTGAATGTGTTATTAGCATTTTATTGTTGCAGCTGTTTGAAGGGAGGTTTTTTATTTTTTTTACCTATTACGTATAGGACTGCAACTAATCATCATTTTCATTTGCAAATTACTTTTTAATTAATTGATTGATTGTGTTTCTTGTAAAAAATAGTGAGAGCCATAATTTGTATTGTATTGCTTGTATAACTCATGTTGTGGGGACATAAATCTGTTTCCACACTCACGGTCAGGACTTGACTTCCTGTTGGGACAACAGGCAAATCCCTGTAACATAAATTATTTCATTCTAGAGTGATGACTTGGTTTAAGGTTTAAGGTTACAGTTATGATTAAGGTAAGTCTCCAGGAAATTAATGTCACCCAATATAATGTCTCCTGATGCGAAACACATCTGTGTGTGTGTGTGTACACGTGTTTCTATAGTTGTTTGGACAAATTATGGTTTGAAGCCATCGTTGTGATAACATTTTGGCATTGTAAGCACATTTGGTCCATTCCTCACAACTTCAAAGGGCTGTTTGAAGGTTTGGACTTGGTTTTAAGTTTCAGGTTATCATTAGGTTTAGGTTCAGGTTAGGGTTAGGCATATAAGTAGTGATGCTTTAGGTTAAGGTTGAAATAAGGGGCTAGGGAATGCATTTTGTCAACGATTATCCTCAAAACTATAGAAAGACCAACGTGTGTGTGTGTGTGTGTGTGTGTGTGTGTGTGTGTGTGTGTGTGTGTGTGTGTGTTGGTAGGGTGAGTCCTGTGAACATGGAGGAAACAGCAGGCTAAAGTAACACAAAGACACTGAGCACAGACAGGAAGTGAGTCCAGTTCACCAGTTCAGATGTGAGCCAAGACTTTGCTGTTTTTGCACACACACACACACACACACACAAAACCACACATCCATGTGTACACAGAGACACTGACTACAGACAGTATGTGTGTGTGTACATACACAGATGAGAAAGGGAAGGTTAAACAGGCAAGCTGTAGCAAATCCTGCTAAAATGCTGACTTGAGTTTGCGGTGCTCTGAATAACAGGAAGACAAGACTCCTTTCTCCTTTCTGTGTGTGTGTGTGTGTGTGTGTGTATATGTGTGTGTGTGTGTGTGTGTTCGTGTGTGTTCTTGCTGTTCTTCTATCTTTGTGAGAATCATTTCATGTTTTACTCCAGCAAAGTGAGGACATTTCAGCCGGTCAGCAGTGTTGCGTGGATTAGATGTAAGGGCTCTGTATTCCTGAAACTAACTGCCCCGACCACATCTGAAGGGAAAAGTGCTTATACCCATTCCAGATGGCAAAAAGCGTACCACTGTAGCATCCTCCTGGCTGCATCATATTGCCTCCCT
This sequence comes from Seriola lalandi dorsalis, assembly GCF_002814215.2. Classification (NCBI taxonomy): domain Eukaryota; kingdom Metazoa; phylum Chordata; class Actinopteri; order Carangiformes; family Carangidae; genus Seriola; species Seriola lalandi. Next base: position 998,737 of record NW_019525497.1, read on the forward strand.
GATCTCTCTTTTGCGGGTTTTTGTAGTCTCAGCATGATGAATCATACAACAGGGGAATAATGGTGCACACTTTCAGACAATAGACCTTGTTTTTTTTTTGTTTTTTTTTTTTAAACCAGCAGACATTTTGACTTGTCAAAGCAGGAAAAGCACAGGTGTTTCTAATAACATCAACGAAGGCGCTGTTCTATTCAAGTGTCCCAGTGAGCCATGACCGTGTGTCAGTGAGCCAGCATAAACAATAGCAGGACGCTGAAACTGAAGCAGTCGTTATTAATTTTATCATTTACACCTGTGCTTTTCCGGCTGTGACATGTTACAGTGTTCTCTTTGAAAAAGAGGCCTCTCTTTTCCTCACTGTGTTCACTCCGTTGCACAGACGTAATGGACGCAGTTATTTGACCAATAAAAAGAAAGAAAATAGAGAGAACTCTGCCGCATGATGTGGTCGGAAAGTTACCACTGATGTCCGAGCGGTTTCAGATGCTGTTAGCAGTGATACGGACCAAATACAGGTCTGTGTTAAAACAGCGCAGGGGTGTGTTGTTTAAGGTAGCGGTGAGACATAAAAATAAAATTCAAGTAAAATTTGTTTTAGAAAGTCCAGTTGGGAGTCACAGATTAATGCATTTTAACTGGCAACTACTTTCATAAGGACAAACATACAGTCAACAGTAGAAATGTGGTGTTCACATTACAAACTAATGCACCAGGAGAATGTGCTTGCATGGATGAGACTGGCCGATGCAGCACCTTGCAAGATGATGTCATGGTGCAAACTTTTTTTTGCCTGACAACTTTGTGTTTTTTGTTTTTTGCTGGAGCACCACGCGTTAGCACCGCCGATGCACTGACATTTAAATGAATGGGTGGGCTGTGTTTTTTCCCAAACAGGGCTAAAATCATTCAGACCAGGCTTTAAACAATCTGACAAGAACTTGTTTTGAAGCATCCTGAGGCGTGTCAGATATGTATGTAGCAAGTGGCATGAGGTTGTGATGCAGTTTATAACAGTTTATATATCGAGGCAAAGGATGCCTCCACGTATTTTCCTCTAAATTCAGTACAAAATGTACTGTGGATGGGTTGATATTAGGTCACTGCAGATTGTCTGCTTTCTGAAGCCACTGTGTGTGTAGATTATTGTAAATGGATAAAGCTTTCAAATGAAAATGCCTGCACATGTGATGGTGATGTGGCACCCAAGCAGAGTGGTTTGTGAGGTATCTGAATAAACACCGAATTCAAGCGTGAACTCAGTGTGTGTGTATGCATGTTCGCGAGTGTGTGTGCATGTTCGCGAGTGTGTGTGTGTGTGTTCGGTGGTGTGTGTGAGCATTCCAGACATCTGCAGAAATGAGAAAGGTCCTGAGATTCTCCTGAGTCTCAGACCTCCCACACACTTCCTTTCACAGAGCAACACACACTCGCACAAATACACACGCACAAAAAGAGAGAAAAGTATCACTCCATTTGTATTACAGTATTGAGTGTTCCTATGAGTATTATTTACAGCATATTGAGTATGGCTTCAGCAAACCCAATGCATTTCTACATTCTAACTTCTTTCATGACTTCAGAGCAGATTTCACAGCTGTCAACCATCCTTACTGATATTTGTATTAAATTTGTTACCGATTTTTTAATCTTAATATCACTGGTATGTAGTATTTGTCTGATCTACCAAAAACGGCTTGAAGAAGTGAGCACAGTCCTCACTTTCTTCTAAAGAATTTTGTGTCACTTTTTCCACCTATATCCAGAGGAAGGGAGTAGAGAGGTGACAGGAAATGAAGGGAGAGAGAGAGTATGACAAAGTCCTCCAGCCAGAATCAAAACACGAACGTTGTGATCACAGTAAGTAAAGTAGGTAGACAATGTTTTTTTTTTTTGGTTTGTTTTTTTAGACTACACTGTGTAATATAGAAGTGAGTTGTTCTTATCTAATGTCCCTAGAGGGCCCTATTGTATAATCAATGTATTGTATCTATTTTCTACACTATTGGCATATTTGTTCTATATGTTGACAACTGTACGAGCTCAGTATTATGGTTGTTTTTTAGGAGCTCACTGACTGTAATTTATATTACTGGTGTCCTCTGATTGGCGGGTTTATCTCATATGTATGATGCTGTATGCATGAATTTTGCCTGATGAAGGCCCGAGGACGGAAATGTCGTCTTAATAAAGTGAGTTCAAGTGATGGACAGGGGGGGCAGGAATCTTTAGTTTTCTTTTCGAGTTTTACTTTAAAAGTTAAATACACATAAAAGTTTCTGCTCAATTTTAAAACTACATTTATTGCTGAACTTACAAGCCCTGACAGAATAGTGTACACACAGAATGGGTCAGTACCTCTCAAAGGTTGAGTGTAAATATTAAATTGACTGATGAGTTTGATGAATGATTATTTCCAGGAACATTCCAAATATAACAAGAGTCAAACCTGCTCCAGTCTGTCGAGCTCTAAAGCAAACGAATGCATGAGCTCCGGAGTAGACAAACAAGCACGGGTAGGCACGCACACACACACACACACACACACACACACACACACACACACACACACACACACACAAATGTTTGTTCATATATACACATACACTACAAAATATTCTCACTTGCATTTGCAAACACATACCTCAGCACAAGTAAACATGAGGCACACCCACAAACACTAAAAACAGCCAAAGTCCAAGTGTTAAATATTTCCACTGTGAATCTCATGGAAAAAAGCTGCGTAAGGAGAGATGGACGAGGACGACGCAGGCTGCTGTTACATACTTTGTATGCGTGTGTGTAAGTGTGTGTGTGTGTGTGTGTGCGTCTGGTTAGTGTCAGGTTGAGCTAAGCAGTATTGGAAGAAGTAATCAAATCCTCAACCTCCTTTTTATTAATTTGCTAAACTTCTTCTTGTAGTTTTTGTGCCTCCACCAGTTATCTAAATGAAACCATGTAGCAAGTCTAGAGGAGAAAAGTCTCTTTATGGAAATGCTAACAGCTCATAAACGTCTAAAACACAACAAGAGGCCTCTACTAGATACCGTGCACAATGCATTGTCTTCATTAAAATCATAATATGCTTTCTATTTTAATTCTTAATCTGAAAAGGTATCAGGTAACTCTCACTATGAAATAAATGTAGTGCAGTAAAATGAAGTGGAGTTGAAGTATAAAGCAGGATGAAATGAAAGGAAACTTAGAAAGAGTTGGTTCTAATATTGACGTTCAGGTCACACTAAGTCTTTATGTTTCTCACCTGTTGCTGATACATTCTTTTAGCTCTGTGGTCCAGGAGCTGACCTGCTGGTCGTTGTCGGTCTCAAATATCAGACTACCGCGATTAACCTGCAGAGACAAGGATGCATTCAAATACACCATCCACATTATATAGACACTGAACTGTTGTCCAATGTCTACATTTTTTAAATCAAAATGCTAGAAAGAAAATGTAAGAAATAGAACCAGGTCAGTTTCAAGTGATACATTATTCACAAGCAGAATCTGAACGAACGTTATTGGCATTACAATAAAAGCTGCAATGTCACTGGTGTTATTATTCTTTGCATTGTTTTTTTCTTATGGTCTTTGGACTTGTTTGTTTATTCATATTTGGGACCTTGAAGGGGATTCTTATCAGGGTGGGTTTTATATAAATATGTGGCAGTTATATGTTTTTTCTGAAAGTGTTCTGGGATGGGAAGAGATAACTAAGGTTAATAAAACCATCATGTAAGTACGTCAAGTACAGAGAAAGAAAAAAGCTAAAAACAACATCAAATTGCAATGGTGACATTTTCTCACAGCGGAAAAAGTATAATTCATAAAAAAAAGTTCCCAAACCACTGTCCAACATAAACTACCTCTCTACTGTCCATCCGTGTGCTCAGAAAGCACATGGCAGGGGGCTGTGTTGGTACCGGTGACACATGAAATTCAATCCAGGAAGTCTAGTTTGACTAACTCGTCTGTTATTTTGAAGTTGTTTCAGATGCTAAAGCTCTGCACAGCTGTTTGTGATACTATGACACAGGATTTTTACAACTGTGGAAACTCACAAAGGCAATTATTTTGTCTTTTGTCATGGCGATGGCGAGGTAAACAGTAGGAAATACAGCGCTCACCTTAAAAACACTAATCCACCAGGAATGTGACCTTGCATGTATAGTACTGTGCAAAAGTTTTAGGCACTTGAGATTTACATCCATCACACAATACTATCAGTGAGGTGTCTGATCAGTCCCAAATTCAGTCAGAGACATAAAGACCTATCTTCAGAGACAAGAAGAGCAAGAAGTCCTGCAACAGATGGGCTGGCCTCCCCACAGCCTTGACCTCAATATCATCAAGGCAGTCTGGAATTAGTTAGTTAGTCACTGAGAAACTGACCTGCCTACAGACATCCGACCAAACAGAAACCTTGTAAGTAGCTAAACTGCTACGTTGTCATGTGGCTATGTGAAGATGAGGAAATCATCTTGTTTTAACCATGTTATTTTGTATGGCACACAGTGCGATCACTCAAAGGATTTCTTCAGGAGACAAGAGCTTATGAGCGTATTTGTTTTGCTTTCCTTCTTGCTAATGTCTGTGTACAACAACCTGTGTTGTTTTTTTCTTTTTTCATGATAATGGTCCAAAATGATGTGAAAATGCATCGTTTTTTTAAACAAATGACATAAAATGTTCTTGAGGGAGCTTCTGGCAAAGCTTTAAAGAGGACAGCGACCCAGCTCAGAAGCAATGCATTTAGCAATAATTTGGGGAAACAATCATTATTTGAAACACGCTGAGCATGTGGATGAACAGCTGAAAAGTGGAATGTGCTACAGGAGAAGTTTCTGTGTATGTTGTGATAATGTTTTTTCCAGAGTTTGATACTCCTGACACCAGGTTTGGGTGGAGTATCCTTTACGTTTTCTCAACCAGGCCTAAATTAAGGCTATTTGGTGAGTTGTGTTATGAAATGAACTGACACAATGATTATCTTGTTTCCTCTTCATCTTGGATTGAGGGTTGAAGATGTAAACTTGTGGATATAAACAACTCAGTGGGAAGAGTCTGCAACTGTAGTATTTTCAAACAGCTCAGATATTCCCTGGGGAAGTAATTTCATTCCCATTCAGTGTTTGTCACGCAGCATGAAAGCCTGTACGTACCTTTAAAACAAATGTGTTTAAGTTGTCGGGCATCTCCAGACGGTTGCAACGACGTACTTCTTGGATATCACAGCACTGAGTTGTCAGCTTGGGACTGGAGGCCTGAAAGACACAATAAAGACATGATGACTGTCAGACAAGTCAGACATCATTCTCGGGACGCAGAGTAAGTAAGTAACAGTCAGTTATAACAGTTAGCAATTCATTTTTCTAATCAATTCATTGACATGTATTCCCTCTATATGTGTATGTGTGCTGCTGAAGCTTAAGCCTGCATTAGTGAAAGAAAATGCAGGGAATCGCAGGAAGGAGAACATGATGGGAGCTCCCATGGCAGAGCTCCAAGGTCGAGCCCACCAGGACAAATCTTGTATTTGAAGAATGTTAAATGAGATATAAGGAGCTTCCTGGTGGCTCTTTGACCTTTTCTGCATGTAAAGCACCAAGAAAACAAAACAAAACTATAACTCAGTTTCAGGCACTAACAAAACACACACCCAGAATAAGCATGGAGATCCGTTCTACAGGTGTAAGGCCGCTCTTTAAAGTCCTGTCACATGCAGGTAAACCTGAAGCCCAGCTGGACAGAATAATGGTGTGTGTGCACATCCATGGGTGGACATCGACAGACACATGCACTCAAACTAATCACACGTCACTAATATAGCTATGCAGACTCTCTAAGCCCCCAGATACAAACGAGCGCTAACAGAGCCACTGGCATAAACAAAACACACAGACCCACACACACACACACACACACACACACACACACACACACACACACACACACGGATGGATGATTCGGTCAGCCATGTGTACAGGCCTGTGGCATGCTGGGTCAGAAGTCACCTCTGAAATGAAGCCTGCGCGACAGCTGATAGAAACACGGGCAGACAAGAGAGTCAGCAACTCGGATTGAGAGTTTAAAAGCTAGCGTGAGTGTAAAGAGAGGGCTAAAAATGACAATTATTTTCATTATCGACAATTCACAATATCCCAGAGGCACAAGAGACATTTTAAAATATCTTGTTTTGTTTGACTAACACTCCAAAACCCCAAAATACAATTATGCTAGACAAGGACGCGAAGCAAAGTTTCACATTTGAGAAGCTGGAACATTCAAATCTTTACCTGAAAAAATATCAATTAATCGATTATTAAAAGAGTTGCTAGTAAATTTTGTGAAAATAAACTAAACAATTAATCAACTTTCAAAAATGTTATACGATGTTAAACCTGCAAAATTTATGATTCTTTTTGGCCACTTGGAGGCAGCGGAGGCCAGGTTAATATAATTGCACCTACGTTTTAAGTTGATTTGCTGAACTTGCTAGCAAACAGTTGCTTATTTGCACATTGTGAAGTTACAGAGCAACATTATCATTCACTTTGGAGTCGTGTTCTTTCCAATACTCGTAGTTTTTCAGCTCCGATTTGGTCTCCGCTCTGCTCGCCACCAACTCCTGAGGGAAATACCTGGCTCTTTGGCTCCACCATGTTTAAGAATATAGGATCTTAACACCATTACAGACTATGAACTGCGATATATTTATGGTTCATCACAATATAATAATATCGAGAGATGATAAATATTATCACCCAGCCCAGGATTAACTCCCATAAAAATAATATATTTAGCAACTAAAATGTGAATCTTTGTCCAAAACAAACACGGTGGAAGCACAGTGGGAAACTAACCAGCTACAGTTGGACCAGCATCAAACCTTATTGGACAAACGTATGCAAGAGAGCAGGAAAAAAAAGAGAGGGTAGCGTGAGAGAGCAGAAGGAAACTGACGAGACAGTGAAAAGACATGGTGTTGGGTTGGGCAGGAGGGAGAAGAGGGATGAGGAGCAGAAGAAAAAGCAGGGACGACAGATTCCAGGGCTTTGTGCACCGGATGAGTTTGAGTCTATGTGACAGTGAGTGAGCCTGAGGAATGTCTATGTTAATCCTACACACACATAAAAACAGACAGGAACACACACACATCAAAAGAATAGATTAAGCCCCCCCACCTGCCCAATTTCCTCAGCTTGCCAGTGTCATGAATGAACCCCATAACTCTGCATGCTCTCTATTTAACCACAGTGTCTAATATTATCAATAAAAAAAGCACTGTGACGCACAGATGAGGGGGATATGACTCATTTTGTGAGATCCGAGTCACTGAATGAGGAACTGACTGAAAGTGAACTTGTGCCAAATTGCTGTCACAGCTGAATTTTAGTCCAGGATGTTCACAGAAATTTGTTTCTGCTTCTTCAAATTCAGGTTAAAAACCCTCAGGTTTTCTTTTAACTGACCTGTGTAGAAAGATAATAGTGAGAAAGATAAAATCGATATTTCTGAGAAAAGGTGGAGACAGAGGACAGATGTGCCTACTAACAGGAAAGACACAGAGAAAAAACAGCTGTTCTTGCCTTTTTGATTTTAGACTCATTTTTTGAGCACTTGGGGGCCACGGACACAAGTTGTGAACACAACACTGACATACAGTAATTTCCCTTTTAAGTTACTACGGTTCTTAGCAAACAATTGGCTATTTACATAATCAGCAGTTAAAGAGTTTTTCTTGGTATCTACCAACTCCTGAGGGAAACATCTGGCTCTATGGTGACACAAACTGATTTTACATTTGCCAATTTTGATCCACCCCCCCCCCCATTCTTATCTTAAATAACCTAATTTAATCTTTATTTGTAGTTTTACTAGTATTACTGTTTGTCCTTTGATGTGTGTCTTTTGAAATCTACACTGTGTGCCACATTTCCATGTTTGATTTGTTTTAATTGTTTGCTCCTGACTCTCCCTCCCTGTATAAAGGATACTGAACTGTGACAATTACTAAGACTGCACACTGAGGGAGTCAGTCAGTGGTCCAATATATTATTGGGCCATAAAACGGAAAATTTAAATAACTGTTAAACATTAGGCATTTTCTTGTGTCAACTTCTCAAAATGTGAGGGTTTGCTGCTTTTTTCTGTTTTTTATCATATTTAACTGATCATCTTTGGCTATTGGACTTCTGCTCGGACAAAACAAACCATTTAAAGATGTTACCTTGGGCTGCAGGAAATCGTTTTTTAGTGTTTTCTGATGTTTCTAAAACTCTTGAGTGCAAACTGCTTGGATGTTGCTAATTAATGAATATTTATGTATCTATTTAACGCCAAAAAAAGTATAACACAGAGACGAGGATAAAGGATGTGAGTTAAAGCTTCACCATCAACTGCACAGGATATGCAACAGCTAATGAGATGTGGTACTCCGTGCATGTGTGTGTGCACGTCGGTGAGCATTCGAGCCGAGAATGACTCATTGAGAGGAATTTATAGTGAGAATGTGAATGAGTTTCTGACTAAGAGCATCTTTGAGGAACCATATGTGTCTGTGGAGGGAAAAAAAGAAGAAAAAAGAAAAAAAAAAACAGAGCAGATGTCTGACTGGTTGAGCAACAACATAACAGGCCTGATTTCTGTGAATCAACTTCATCAGGGGAGCAAGTTCAAACTCACAACACATTTCCTATTACTGCAAACTGTAGTCTGTTATACTCCCTGAAGACACACACACACAAACACACACACACACACATGCCTTTAACCTTATTCTTCCTTTATTTTGTAATCTCCAAATAACTCCTTCAAGAGTATTCCCTTAAACACCACCACCAAGCAATGTGGGAAAACTGTGTGAGCATGCATGAACCATGTGACTGCTATTGTGTTGTAGATTTAATTCTAATTGGACATTTTTGCTCAGCCATCTAAGCTCAGGAACTCATAAAGACAAAGTGAAAATATATTTTTAGACATTTTTGCAATTTTATCTCTCATTTACAACAATGAGATCCTTAATTCAGTACTTTGTGGAAGCCCCTTTGGCAGGAGTTACAGCTTCTTGGCTAAGTCTCTACAAGCTTTGCACACCTGGATATGGGCAGTTTATCTCATTCTTCCTGGCAGATCAACTCAAGCTCCATCAGATTGGATGGGAAATGTCTGTGAGCTTTGATCTTCAGGTCTCTCCACAGATGTTCTTTGGGGTTAAAGTCTGGACTTTGGCTGCACCACTGAATGACAGTCAGAGACTTGTCCCGAAGCCATTCCAGTGTTGTCCTGGCTCTTTGCTTAAGGCGATTGTTGTGCTGAAAAGTGAACCGTTACCCCGGCCTCAGGTTTCATGCTCTCTGGAGCAGGGTTTCTTGAAACACCACTCTGTATTTGGCTGCATTCATCTGACCAGTTTCCCTGTCGCTCGCTGCTGCTGAGAGGAACCCCCATGGCATGATGTTGGGATGGTATTAGCCAGGTGATGAGAAGTGCCTGGTGTTCGCCTGACATCATGTTTGGACTTCTGCCCAAAGGGTTACATTTTTGTCTCAGGATGGTTGTCCTTCTGGCAGCTTCACCATTCTCTGCAAAGGACTTCTGAAGCTCTGTCAGAGTGACTGTCAGGTTTTTGATCACCTCCCTGACCAAGGCCAATTCCTGGAAGAGTCCTGGAGGTTCCAAACTTGTTCAGTTTCACAATTACTGAGGCCTCTGTTCTGGAAACGCAAATAGCTTTATTCCCTGGCCCTGATCTATCCCTGAGCACAATTTTATTGCGGAGGTCTAAAGAGAGTTCCTTGGACTTCATGGCTTGTATTTTGTCCTGACATGCAGTGTGAATCGTGGGACCTTACATACACAGGTGTGTGCATTTCTGAACTATATCCAATCAATTCAATTAGCCACAGATGGACATAATTCGAGTTCTAGACACCACAACATTAAAATGAACAGGATGCACAATTTGTAGTGCCACAGCAAAGTGAGCAGCAAACACTTTTTAATTTTAATAAATATGCAAAAATTTCTAGAAACATGTTTTCACTTCATCATTACGGATTACTGTGTGTAGATGTGGAAAAATTTTGAAAATTTACAATCAAATCAACAAAACAATCAACTGCAAAAAGTGAAGGGGTCTGAATACTTTCCGAATACTAGCTGAAAAGAGATGTAAAATAGACACAAAATGTCGAAGAAGAGACACAAAACAACCACAAAGAGATGCAACAAGACTAAAAAGACACAAAAGGACCCCAAAGAGACATGAAACAAAGCACACCACAAACAACAAACAACCACAAAGCAAAACATGATGTAAAAAGAGGAATTAATAAACTATGCAAAACGACTAAAAAGAGTAGGAATCAACTATAAAAAGGCATCAACCTACTCTACAAATGTTACAAACACACACTGCAAGAGAGAGAGACACACGGATAAAACAGACAGATTCGTACATAACCATGGAGTAACCATAATGAGACTGTAAATATACACTAAAAGCCTTAGGAAGTCCATGTCTAAGTCCATGGGTTTACAAGTCTGAACCCATAACAACTGTGAAAGCACTACAGAGGCTAATGTCTGCTTGCTCCTAGCATCAGGGCATTACAAATCATTCATTGGGAGCAATGTTTTAACAATTTAATGTCTCCTTTAAGAGACAAAAGCAAGGCCATCATGTCAAAATGTTGGCCTCTGTAAATTATTGTTGCTTCAAAGCCTCGAGAGGGAGGGGAAGCCTATTTAAAGAACTCAGGAGAAAGAGAGAGTGGAGTTTTATCAGTCAAAAAACCAACAACAAACTGCATATCAGCAGCGGAAGCAGAACAGGACATCACACTGTGGAGGAAAATGCAATTGACCGAGAAGCAGCATATCAGTTAAGAGCAAAAAGCAGGCGTAAGTGGTAAAATACTAACAGAGCTCTGTGTTTTACAACATGTTCTTTTGGTTTCATGCATCTGTTGGCCTTTTTACATGAAATTAATTTGTGTTTCATCTACCACAGAAACTACATGTTACTGTGTGTTGATGACCCAATTCCCCTTTAAAATTGCTCTGAGCTTCTAAATCATCTTATCTCACAATATCTGACAGAATCATATATTTTCCTTATCAGCTCGTTCAAGCTCTTCATTTGAGGCATACTAAGTTTACAGTGTGTGAAATATTTAAACCTAAGACTTTGGTTGTAACAGATGCATCATTTCATTAAATGGAAATATATATCATATTACAATGTATTGTTTTATACATATTTACCTAATATTTAGCCTGATCAAATTTTGGGAGCAGCACTAGAATTTGAAATAAAGGTTATGTGGGTTTTTAATAATATTTGTCTGCATAGTGTTAGTTTGTATTCAATATCCAGAGGGTAAGGAGACGAATAGAGGAGGCTATTTCATTTACAAAAGGTAAAATGTCGGCGCAGCTTCTTAAATGAGCATTTGTTTTAATTCATATAGTTGTAAGTCGAAATATCTCGGACCGGATTTGGACTAATTTGAACACATCATTCTGGCTTTGGAGAAATTACGTTCATTTTTCACAATGTTGACATTTTATTGTCAAAACGATTTCTCAATAATTCAAAAAGTAAACAACAGATCATCTCAAAAGTGATAGTTGTAGCCCTGTAATAGTTTATCAAAAACACTTTGAAACACTGCCAGACTCATAACATTCAGCCTACTGTTTAGTTGCCAACTCAAATATAGATGGGTCATTAACTCTTTCAAATATCAGTCTGATAGTGATCTGTCTTAGAAATATTATGACAACTTTTCAGTTTTCACTCATTGTTCTTTTCAGGTTGAGTCAACTTTCACTATTATGCTTCAACTTCACATACACGCAGACTGATGATAAGAATATTATGCAGATAGGCAACAGTGACAATATCCCTTTAGTTGAAAAGATTTTCAAATGATTGTGTATTGATACAGTACCGTGTATCATCTTAAAATCTGTCCCCAAAATCATCTTTAGAAACTTTGGGATCTCCACTCCAAGTTTCGCTCAGCATCTCTAATATGAGGATTTGCTGCATTTCTCGGTTCCATATCATTAGAAACTCAAGATCGTTGGATTCTCGATGGACTGCGATGATAGAAATAAGTTGCCAAAATAAATGACATTCAACCTACTGTGGTACTTTTCTTGGCAACTAAAACTTAAAAGCTGTAACTCAAATGATCTTGATACTAATCAGATATATTAATAATATAAAAATAAAAGAAATCATAGGACAAATCGACAAACATTTTATGCACTGATGATGCCTATAGTCACTGCTTCACGCAGGTTTACACACTCGACAGCAGGCATAAACAGTTGATGAAAGTAGCTCACAAACAAACAAGAGACACAGCGACAGATGCAACCATGCAACCTCTCACCCACACAGTCACAAACACATCTAGAGCTTGAGTGCACACGCCCACACACACGGGTGACACACAGGATGTTTGGAGTCCAAAACTATCTTCCCAGGGTCCCTTTCTCAAGGCCGTCGCTACGGCAACTGACTTGACACTTAACATTCCACCGTCCCTCCGAGGGTCACCGCGGCCAACGTTGTCCGGGGTGTATGCACGCTGTGTGTGTGTGTGTGTGTGTGTGTGTGTGTGTGTGTGCGTGCGCTGCTGGACTGACCTTAAGACTCTGCAGGGTTACCAAAATGCTCTCTGGAGAGATTCTGGAAAGTGTTTATGCAGGGATATCCTGCACGCACCCATGCACGCACCCATGCACGCACCCATGCACGCACCCATGCACGCACACACACACACACACACACGCACACGCACACACGCGGGACGCTTTGATTCAAGATTTTAGGTGTGTTTTGGTCTGCACTGGCCTCAATATTCATACAACCTTTATCAAATTATATGTAACTTAAAAGCTCTAAGTCTCCTGATTCTATCTGTGCATTGCAGCTTAGGATCCCCATATCACCGCAACAGCTGTTGACACAGAAATGGTTCAGACTCGTGGCTATTTTACACACCTCACCTATGCCTCTGTAACTTTGGTTGAGTATCTCTGTCTAAAACGTAATGAGTTACCTTTCAGAGGATATCAGGATTATGTAAAAGATATAGTAATATTTTTATTTTAATAAAAACAAATAAAAGGAGGACACCTTGACCTCGATCAAAATACCCATCACATCTGTCATTGATGCATTTCTTTTCTTCCTTGCTGCATATTTAAAGTGGCTACAACAGATACTTTTATAATAACAATGTCAAAATGTGATAATGTGAAAAGGGTTATTATCACCCGACTGTTGAAGAGCTGTATAGCGGGTTTCAGCTCATTGTTTAGCTGTCTGGACGGTAAACTTACTGTTTTGGTTCACACTCTCATACTGATGTTTTGTGCTGCAGCAGCCGAAGCCTTGCAGAACAGATTTCTTTCTGCGCCATAAAGCTCCATTGTTGTTAAGAAAATATTAAACATATCAATAAACTACACTAGTCAAGTGTTCCATTCAAACTGAGCAAATTTGTATCTATTTTCCAGAGAATCGGCAAAGAAGATGTAAATTAAAGTTTCTGCTGGAGTAGTTTTACTGATGTTTACTGAGTGTGTCGGTTACAGTAACCTGCTGGAGATGAATGCATGAACCAATTTCGGAGAGTCTGTTTGGGATATGAAAGCCCCAAGTTTAAAGTCAAAATTGAGATCAGAATCTGAAATAACGCCAAGGTTTCTGACTTGCTCACTGTATTTCAGAGACAGTGAAAGACAAGATAGTCGGGTGCCATTAAACCATCAACTTTTCTACCTCAGCCGAGGCAGAAACTGTTGCACTGGATGAACATGGTCGATTTGCAAACATGGTCGATTTTAGTCCAGCCAACAAAAAATCGTTCTGCTGCTGTAGATACTCTCTCTCTCTCACTCACACAAACTCACAACAATTACATTATTTACTCATGTTTGACTAACATTTGGAAAAAAAACTATATATATATATATATAAATATATATATATATATATATATATGTGTGTGACTTCAGTAGGGGGAAATGCTCTTGGTGTTGAGTGACACAGACAGGCTGGGGGAAAGCATTAAGTGACAAACTAACTTCTTTATTGACAATAACAATGATCACTGCTCCTATGTGGGGGACATTTTTAACCAGCCTGCATTACAGGATGATCTTTATGATCTGCCTGAGGTGATCTTACAGCTCTGGCTGGATCGTGGCTGCTGTACAGAAAAATGTGTTTCTTCTTTAATGTGTTTATACAATAGCTACAGCTGCAGCTCACTCTATGGTGATCTGTAGCAGCTGGCATTGTTTCACCCCTCTACTCTAGTGCCAGACTCCACCACCTGTTGCTTGTGTCTTCAGAAATAGACCCAGTGTGGCTAAACTTTCCTTCCCGAGTGCAGGGATGAATAAGAAGCCTAGTTAGTGGCAATCGTTAGCTGTAAACATCTTCCAACATCAGAACTGCAACATGCAACATTCACTGCGTGATATAGGTTTCGAAAAATCCTCATTATTACATTACCTTACATTATTATTACAACTTATAAGGTCTCCATAATATTTATTGTAAAATTTAAGCATGAATCTTGCAGTTTGTCAGTTTGTTTATGCGGGGTCTCTCTTGATTTCGAAAGTCGAGTTTGACTCAGAAAGCAGATCAAAAACACGATAACATTAAAAACATGTTAAAAAGGCCTCGCTGTTTTACATGTTGTTTTACAGGTTCTCTCTGGTGTTCATTTTCATATTATTCAAATTATTGTTGGCTCATGATTACATGCACAGACAGCAGCTGTGATCAGATAATACTATAATGAATATCGATCTATGAAATCAACCGTTATATACGTATACATTTTAAGCCAAAAATGATCTTGCTTTTACAGTAAGTTACCATAACTGTAAAATCATTGACTATGAAAGGTTTTTAGGTTTATTTTATGGGTTTTACTTTTCATTTAGTCTTGTTCTGTCAAACCAGCTCTTTCACAGTTAAAGAAAATATTTTATAAACGTGCATCCACTGACAAAAAACTCTGACAACTACTTTTGTGCACACTAATCTCTGGTACATTTACACAAGCTGAGTACAGGCAGCCAGGAGATCACTAGAACTGATCACATTCACAATCAGCTCTATCTGTGGCATCATGGAGGATGTGGGGAGAGACACGCGCGCACGCACACACACGCGCGCACACACACACACATACCGAGCACTAGTTGTGGGGTTACCAACACTGATAGAGATGAGTGTGTTCTTGGAAACCTGTCAGAAACTGTCAGAGACGGAGCCTTCAGTCATGAATAAATGTGTCAGTTCATTGCGTCGTCGTCCTTGCATACTTCTTAGAAATACTGATATATGAGCCAAATATGAAGAAGTTAAGACAGCACACTCAAGATTCACAGAAACCGAGTGCAGTTCCTTGTAAATGAATTAGCTGTGGTTTTGAACACAAGAAAAGACCAATTAGCAAGCCTGACAGAGCAGCAACAAGAAGACGGGAAAGTGCTAGCATCTGTCTAGCTAGCATCTGAGTTTGTTAAAAACAAAACATTCAACCTCTGTCTTATGATGATAATGACCAAGATGCTACAGTAAACTATAATTTACAAATAATTAAAATCTAAAATTAACCCAATTTCTGCATTATTAAACACTGATAAATTTTCTTCCATTGGGAAATGTCGAGGGCTTAAATTTTTTCAAAACACTTGTAAAATCATCTCACTAAGTCAGCACAGTGCACGAGGCGAAGCAGAAGAACTACTCTTTCATTTGTTGTGCATGTAAAAAATGACACTTGTAAAACTAATTTTCCAGGGAATATGTATCAGTTACTCAAAATAATTCACAGGCCTGACCATGAAAAGTTTTCATTGGATCTACTTTCTATTGAAAATGTGAACTGTTTTTATTGGGACTGCTTTCTTGCATAGAAATCGTCCCAATGAAAACTGACAGCGAGCTCTGTGAATTATCTTTACTAACCAGCACATTTGTTTTGGAAAGACATGTTTCTTTTTTTCACGTTTTAAACAACACATACGACACTGTGTTCACAACCATTGTAATGGATCCAGCCATCCATTTTCTACCGCTTATCCTCTAGTAGGGTCGCGGGGGGGCTGGAGCCTATCCCAGCATCTTTTCGGGCGAGAGGCGGGGTACGCCCTGGACAGGTCGCCAGTCCATCGCAGGGCAAACACATAGAGACAGACAACCATTCACACTCACAGCCACACCTATGGTCAATTTAGAGTATCCAATTAGCCTAGTCCCCATTTTGCATGTCTTTGGACTGTTTGGACTGTGGTAGGAAGCCGGAGTACCCGGAGAGAACCCACACTTGCACGGGGAGAACATACAAACTCCACACAGAAAGATCCCACGGCCGAGCCGGGACTCGAACCCGGAACGTTCTTGCTGTGAGGCGACAGCGCTAACCACTGCACCACCGTGCATCCTTGGAGTGGTGGCACAATTAAAATTGTTTTTGTGAGCCTTAATTAAACTATACGGCAGTGTCCCGTCCAGTGTATGAGACATTGGTTTTGGGGCATCCAGGTTGCCTGTTGAGGAGGGATGTTGACCATGTGGTCACAAGATCCCTCCCCTCTCATTTCCTGTCACCTCTCTACCATCACTTTCAAATAAAAAGACAAAAATGACCCAAAAAATACTTTAAAAAAATAAAGGAATAGGTAAAAAAAAGTAATGAAGGTAAACTCTGACAATGACAAGATGTTACCACATCAGCTTGATTTTTGGCCCAGACTACCGTTCCAGTGTGAGTACTTTGCAATTTATATCTTGATCTCTACATTGTAATATAATGTATAACTCACTCATCTAGGATAAATGAATATATAACTCATCCGAGCAAGATAAATTATCCTGAGTAAGACAAAACCTTGTGATGAGTGTAACACTTTCCTCTGATATATCACAGAAAAAAACCAAATAAGCAGATCAATTGATACTGAGAAACAGAAAATAGATCATGTGATTGTGTCTAGTGTTGAGTAGAACATGAATGTGCGAACACGTACGCACGGGCACTGTTCAGTGCAGCTGAGTTTCCAAGTATTTTAACTGACTAATTTTTTTTTTTTTTTCGGTTTGTTTCACGCCTGCATGAGAAGTTTTTGGTCTGTAAAGAAATAAGAGTTGCGTCATTTTGGAGATATACCTTTTGAATAAATAATGTAGTAAGTTCTTTATAACATGGACGTCATGTAACATGGACATCAGTAGAGTGAAGAACAAAATTTAAAAAGTATGGACAAAAAACACATCAACAGTGGATGGGAAATTGCTTGCATATGTGTGTGTATGTAAAGGATCTCACACGTGTGCTACTCATCCCCATGTGTCAGACTTGGCATATGTCTATCCAGTAACTGTGCACACGTGGAAAAGACTGGTAACTGTATTCTTCCTCAATGTGTAAAACATGCTTTTTCCCTACAAAGTCTGTGCTCCCTTCCAGCTCTGCCTCTTTGCCTTTGTTGTGAATCCCATTCTTGAGACTGTGTGCAACTCCAAAACTAACTCATCCAACCCAGCTTTAACTTCAACCCTGACAATCACTGTGGAGATCT
The DNA here is from genome assembly GCF_002814215.2 of Seriola lalandi dorsalis. Classification (NCBI taxonomy): domain Eukaryota; kingdom Metazoa; phylum Chordata; class Actinopteri; order Carangiformes; family Carangidae; genus Seriola; species Seriola lalandi. The sequence goes on from NW_019525497.1 coordinate 1,016,365, forward strand.
GGCAAAATCTTAAACAATATGGTGCCTTTCAGCAAGACAGCAAAACGTATATTTGACAACAAAATGCTGGCAAATGTTTCAGGTATATATACTGTGTGTGTGTGTGTGTGTGTGTGTGTGTGTGTGTATTTTTACACAAAAAACACTGATTTAATAAAAGATGACATTAACAGACATTTTAAACAGCAAAATTCTCTGTAAATGAACTCGTTAAATCAAACGTGTCAAAAAAACAGCCTGAAAGCATTTAATTGATTTGATTTCTATTTGTTTACATATAGCCTATGCCCATACTATGTTAGTCATTTTTCAAGCCAAAATGTGAAGACAACTCTAATATCAGCTTTTCAAATGACAGGATATGCAGCTTTATTCGTCATAAATTATTATAAATTAAATATCTTTGGGGGATTTTTCACTATTTTATTGAGTAAACAATTAATCTAAAAAAAAAAAAAAAATGATGAAAACAATCATTGGTTCCAGCCCTAGATATTTTGACAGTAACTATATCCAAACAGTGGTTGATAATACTTTGTAATATTAGCCTGCTGATATATTGGCTATTATATTCTCTGGCCTATGTCCCGTCCCTCCACCAAGTTTGGCTCAAATAAATTCAGTACTTTTTGCCTAATCCCTTGGTGGAGGCAAAAATCACTAGTTGCAGCTATAATCTGCTGTGAGTGATTTCGTGAAACTACAATAATGGAGTTCTGACACAGGGACATACCCATAAATTGGGAAAGAAAAACTTTCTCTTGCCCTTCCTTTTCCTTTCCCTTCTGCCCTGTGCCACACCATTGTGTCTGAATAAACCTTACTGTGCAGTTTTGTGCCTTATGACTACAGTTCCTGGTACCACTGAGCCAGAACCAGGTTTATATAGGGAAGGAGATCTCGCCATGATAACATTTTCCACACAAGACTTGAAGCCAAGTGGGACTTGCCAGGGCCAGAGCAAACTCTGAATGTTTATAACACGGGATCAAAAGGAACAGTTTCCTCAGTGAGAAGCTACAGCCCAATTGACAAATCATCTCCGCTGGCAACAGGATAAAAAAAAAAATGAGTCACTGATTTTTTTGAGGGGAAACTGAGAGGCACAGATAATGAATAAATGCTAGCTGTGTTTGGCCCTGTAATGGAAACCAGGCTAAAGACTTGCCCAGAGAGAATCGGTCGAGGGGGCTCAGCAGGGTTGGAGATGTGACCCAGAATACAGCGGAGTAGAAGAGAGGGGAGAAGTGTGGAGTGAAGAGGAGAGAGTAAAGCCGAGATGATATAAAGAAATGTGCAGGGTTTCTGCAGGCTTCAACAAATCAAATTTAAGACTTTTTAAGACATTTTTAATACCACATAGAATGAAATTTTATACCTTTTCCACAGTCATACTCGTCAAAGCATGATGGAAAAACCAGTAGGGACAAAAAGGCCTACAAATATTTATTAACAAGTACATTAGGGCTGCAAGTAAGGATTATTTTCATTGTTAATCTTCATGTTTAAGCATTTAGTCTATGAAATGTTTAAAAAACAAACAAAAAAAACATTTCAATAACATTAATTCAATTAACAGTCATATACAACAAAGAAAAAGAGCACATTTTCATCTATCAACTAATCACTGCAGCTCTAAAGTACACAAATTTATCGACATCTATATCACATAATTCATAATTAATCAATTAATATGATCTGGACCTGGATAAACAAACAGCAGAAAAAAGATTGATAAATCTACAGATGAAAACAAACTAATTTAGGTTTTTGCCACAACTGGGACTTGCCCCTTATGAGTTGAGCTTCCTAGCTACTGTAGCTGAGGGTGCTGAAACTGTGTCAGTGGATTGAACACATGCAAATACATTTTATAAATAACATTACTGCCTAAAGCAGGCAAGAGGAAGTATTTAATACCATTGTAAATCAAACTGCAGCCCTTTTCATAAACTTTAAGGCCTTTTCTTTTGAGGTAACTGAACTCAGTGCTTTTAAAGACTGTAAAGACCTGCAGGGACCCTGACACAAAACAGAGGGATAGTTCCACCAAAACCTTTGGCAAACAGGATTGAAACTGAGCAAACCTAACCACTGAAGTTATAGATACTTGAGATACCTGAAGAATGTTATTAACATTTAACATGGACATAATAATCCAGTTATCGACAATAATCAAAAGGCAATCTTTACCATTTATGGCCATTCCATTAACATTCCTGTTCGCTACTAATGGCTGAAGACATCCTGTCTAGCAGTCTCCCCTCAATATTAAACCTCAAACATGATCTTTATGTCACGATGCAACTGTGGTTTACTCTTGTGGTTGTCATTATGCAAAATCTGCGATGTAAGTGTGCTATATGTGGCTCTTTTTATGGTAGCACCAACAGAAGAATGTGTGCAAGGATGAATTCACACAGAAAAGATTTTTTTTTTTAAATTTAGCAGTCATGAAACAATTTTAGAGCAGAGCCAACCTGAAGCAAATGAAGACAACCACCGAAGCTAAACCAGACAAGTAAATTATCACAAATAAAAAATTCTGCTTATGGCCCCACAAACTCTGAGACAGAGTGAAGCACTGACATAAAATACACTCAGTTGGCAGTTTATTAGGTACCCCTACAATAAATCCAACCTTCATGGAAGTTATAAGATTCAGCTTTTATTTAATTATTTTAGAGAGGTGCTGATTCAACTTTATCGTCATTTTGGAGGAGAACTTCCCATGCTTTATCTCACTGCAGTTATGATTACTTAAACCATGACAGAATGGTGGCTTGGTAAAATAATAGTGTTTGCAGAGGGGTGTGTGTGTGTGTGTGTGTGTGTGTGTGTGTGTGTGTGTGTGTGTGTGTGTGTGCGCGCGCACACACGCACAGGCCCTGATGAACAAGAAGAACAGAGGCCAAGAGAAAACTGTTGGGTGAGGGTGTTGCACAGCTTTGCTTTGGGGGCTTTCCACATGCAACTCAGCAAGGTCATGTGCACTAGCACTGCGGTTGTAGGTCACACAAACACACACACACACACACACACACACACACACACACACACACACAAACACACAAACACACACACAACAAAGAGGTTATGACAGGGGAAAAAACACATCTGAAATATATGAATAATTAAATATAGTCACCATAGAGACACCATGTATTGATCAACACCTGTATTAATTAATGCAGACAGAGACCCACAAAGACAGCATGGCAACTCCTTGTGCAGAGAAAGACACAGAACTAGAAAGAGGCAAAGGAAGAGATCTGACAAACATCTTGACCACATGACTCTAACCACTCCACTTCCTTTAGATGTTTCTCTTGATTTTTTTCACACACAAGCACACACACGCAAAAAATAACAAAAAAAGAAACACACAACACTCCTCCCACAGTTTTCCACTCTGTATGAGAACAAAGTTTTTCTGTCTTCTTTAGATTAACCTAAACAAACATAAAAAGCAGCAACTGATGTGAAAAGCTTCCTGCTGTAGTGAAGTATCTGCTACAAGCTTTGTTGTTCACAACCTCTTAGCTTTTCCTCTACTTTTCATTCAATTTTCTGTTTTAATAGCAAGTATTTAGCTCCTACTGGCACCCCAGTTATGCAGGATCTGTACCTGGTAGCCCTGACTCTTTCTTCCCAACTAAATGCTCTAGCTCTTCCTAGGGAGATCCAGAGGCATCCCGAGACAAGGTGGGGTGTGTTTTCCCTCCAGAATATTCTGGGTCTACCCCTGGACCTCTCCTCCAAGTTGGACTGGATTAGCCCCACAGGAGTCATCCAAGATCAGTCATCCAAATCCAGATGTCTGAGCCATCTCAACTAGCTCCTTACAATGCAAATGGCAGAAATTACACTCTTCCAGATGCCCCAACACCCTGCAAAGGAAACTAATGTCTGCAATATAAACACACAGCTGCATGTATCTGCTTGTCAATTTCCTGCTCCGTACTCATGAACAAGACCCCAACATGCTCACTTGGGGCAGCATGTCGCACTCAACTCAAAAGGAGTATCGTGGGGTCAGACTTGGCAGCGCTGACTCCCACACATCATACACCATTTACGTTTCACAATCCGATGAAGCGGGGAAAAAAACGACATCATGTGTTTATTCACAAAATTGTATACGCTTCACTGCTCAACTACCCTTTCAGATCTTGTCGCTACACACTCACCAACAAAATTGGTGACAAGGCAAAACCTGGACTTACAGCTGAGAGAACAGACACAGCTCTCAAGCCGTTTACTTATACAAGGAGGGACGCCAACTTAAGTAAGTCCACAACATTTTTCTAGAGTGAATGGTTTAACACCCATTACCCCTCAAATTTCCTCGTTAGATGAAAGAGCAGGTCCACTCAACAATTGCACTAAAAAGGGGAACCAACAACAACTTCTGCAAGTCTGTGCTGCACTCTTTGTAGATGAGTCTAAAGCTTCTGATACTGTTGACCACAACATGTTATTAAATAAGCGGTGTGAAATTGATAAGTTACTGCTTACAACTTTATAAGAGTTCAAACTGTTGTTGCCCATGGTGCTAAACCAAGTCCCCAGACAGTTGATACAAGTGTCCCCCAAAGTTCAAAATTCAGCCCACTTTTATTCACTCTGTACATTAATGATATTTATTTTCTAACTCAGCACTGTAATGTACATTTTTATGTTGATGATACCCTATTATATGCCATCATTCCCACCACAAACCAAGTCTTCTCCAGATTACAGCCTGCTTTCGATGACCTCCAGACCTCTCTGTTTAGACTCCAAAAAGAGAACGTGTGTATTTCCCAAAAACACGAACCGGATTTTGGTTAGCCAGCAGATCCTACAAAACTCAAGTTGAACTTCTTGCTCAAACATTAAAAATTCAACTTGAAACATTGAAATTTGGTTCTTCATTAAAAAACTCAAAAACCATTATGCAATCCACCATATTGCATATGTGGGATTATGGAGAAGCCGTGTATCCTCACTGCCACGACCTTTAAACCACTGGTCACAATAAACCACAGTGCCATTTGACTCGTGACTGCAGACACTTAATGCACACGTTACTGTGGGGGATAGGGAACTGGTTATCACTGGTTTCTAGACAGCATCAGCATACTTGTGGGTCCATTTATAAGGCCTTGCTATCCAAGACACCGAGATATTAAACTTTAAAGCTTAACTAACTTAGTCTGAAAGCACAGGCTTCAAAGCCCTCACAAAAGTGAAGCGACCTGTCAATGACATGTCAGTCAGATACAGTTAATTTCCTCAAAATGTTCCTACAGCATATTCCCAGTCAAGGCCAGCAGCTCTAGCAGTGTGGGCAAACCCCTGGTCTATAAACAGATTCGGCCCAAAACAAGAGCTTTTCAAGCACAAATCTGTAAATGAATCATAACAGAGGACATAACACCAACAATCAAGACCAGAAAAGATAAAAGAAAAAAGGGGTAAAAGAAATGTCTTTGTTTTGTCTACCCATACTCATTCTCATCATAGCTGAAAGAAGCTGAACAAAAAAAGATTATCTAGTGATCTCCTGTATGCAGTCTACAACATCTGAGAGGTTGTACTTCTTAGGAGCCTTTGGTTATAAATACACCAAGTGCTTTCCTTGGAAATTTCTGAGTTTGAACTTGGTAGGATCTCTCTATGACTCACCATATTCCTGACAAGAGTCATTACTGCTGACTATGACTAAACACTGCTTTTCTACGCAGTCTTAATCCCTTAAACCCGGTTTCACGCAAGTGTGGTGTATGAGTATTTTTAATTAAGAAGCAACATGCTAAATTATATATAAAAAGACTGAATGGTGCCAAAAACTCAGTGGACAGCGGCCAGTAATAAAATCCACCAAAAAAAAAAAAAAAATCCTAAATAAAAAAAAAAAAATCCTCCATTTTATTGTGGTTACAGAAACTAGCATAAACACAAACCACGCTTACTCTGAAAAGAGAGGAATGCTGTGGCATGATCCAGGCGTTTAATCACTAAGTGTCATTTAGGTTTAACTGATCCCGGTTCTGTTTGATTCATATTACTGTCCCATTATTTCATGCTTTCATAGTGTTTTCATTGAATTTATATATAATCCCTTTTTACATATTTATATATGCCATTTTGTGGCTGCTTTTGTCTAAGCACCTCAATGTAATTTTTCAAGACTGTATGTGTTTTTAACAATGGTGAATTCAGCTGTGACTGAACACCTCACAATGGCACCGTTACCTCCAACCCCCCTGAGTTATAAAGGCACCGCAAGAGACACATTTTGTAAAAGTGCAACACAGAGCTTTCAGGTGATGTGACTGTTAATAAATGATCCATGTCTTAATTTTAGACTGTGTCAGCTGATCTAGAAAACAGATGCATGTGGATGAAAAACCTTTCACATTTCAACAAACGTTTTGCACACATGCTAGCCCATCACATGCTAGGGTCTGCATTGGGAGTGGCTACAGGCTGAAGGTTAATATTAACAACATATATCAACAACTTGGATACAGACTATGAAAAGGGCTATCTATTATTGCTGGGTATATTTGGGCAATATAGTGCAATTAGTACACTAGTGCAATTAGTTGATTAATTACTTATACTTATTAATTGCTACTTGTAAACTCTTTTCAAGCAAATGCATCCGTCCATCCATCCATTAGCTATACAGCTTATCCTAATAGGGCCGTGGGGGGGCTGGAGTCAACTCCAGCTGATATTGGGTGAGGCTTGTCAAGTAAATATGACATGTATTTGCTGGCTTCAGCCCATGTGCTGCTTTTTCTCTTTTTGACATCATTGTATTGAATATCCTTGGATTTTGGATCAATGACTGGACAAAAAATGAAGCCATTTCACCTTATGATAAGTATTTTTCACTATGTACGGAAATAGTTGCAGCCTCTAATATGTGCATAACCAACCCCCCTAGGGACCTGTATGTCGGTGCCAAACATGGCTGTTGAGAAATCAAGAATCTCTTGCAACCAAGCTGACCTCTGTTTCATCAAGCTCAGAGGTCAGGAAAAATTCAAGGAAAAGGACAAAGCCACAGTGGGCTGTCATTACATTTCATACCAACAACATTATGCCAACCAACAGGAGATATTGTTTCCAGAGGGATTTTCAAGCTCCGAGCCAACTGGCTGGCTGCTTGAGGATTTACAGATGTTTCAATATCCCGATTTTCCTTCAAAACGTCCCCCCATTTTCTCTGGACTGTATGAGACAGAGATTTGGTGATGCAAAATTAGAAAAAGTGAGAGACAAGTTCAGACAGGTCAACAGCAGAGGGAAACTAAAAAGCAGAACTTTTGGTGCAAAAAAGCCACAAAAGTTTAAGTAATCCTGTTTAATGAACCACACAGTAGACATACATGAGAACATCTACTCACGCTTTACCATTTCTCCAAATTTTACTGTCTAGTTAAAAAAAATGGATTTGTTGCATGATATTCACACCTGTGGTGAACACACATTCATTCTGTGAACACACGCATCTGTATCTATTACATGACTCAGTCAGTCACTTCAAGGCAGAATTTCTAGGTTTCATGAATCTCAATCCCTGGAAAGAGAAAAAGATTTGACTTTGCGGGTGAGATACAAAGACTGTTCTGACTTAAAATGAAACTAAAGTCTTGTCTCTCTCTGAAGAGATAGTCTCTGCTCTAAATACTGGCTCACAGGTCACCTGGAAGTTCTGCAACAGAATTCTACAACTGATCTCTACTTCCAGGACGTGCATGTTTGGCCAAATAACACTGTGGGAGACCAAAATATTATATTTGATTGAAAGCAACACAAACCTGGAAGCAACAGATGTCACTTCAATTTTATCAGGACTGCAAATTATGATACTGTCATTATCAATTAATCTGCCAATTATTTTTTCAGTTATTTGGCCCATGAAGTGTCAGATCACAACTGCCCTCACAAAGCCCAAGACAACAAGTCCAAAGTCAAAAGTCCAAAACCTAAAATTATTTGGTTTTCCATCACAAAAGATAAAGAAAAGCAACAACTTTTACATTACAGAAGTAATTTTCTGATGATTGATTTTATACCAGTCAAAGTTATTTCCTTTAAATAAATCACATGTTGAGTATTTTATTACTGTTTGGTTGATAAAGGCTTCAGGGTTGCCATAAAAATAAAAATCTTAAATAAGCACACAATTACCCGATATGCATAGTGGAAATATAACATGATCATCTGCAACTAGACTTTCCACCAGAAAACAGTTTGAGTGAAAACTGTGCGTAGTGGCGTCTGCAAATTTTCATCAAGAACTGGGACATTGTTTCTGGAGAGATGCAACTGTTGTAGAGTTTTTTGAAATGTCATTTTTAAAAGGCTTTCAGCAGCACAGATCAAATTCACTTCACCTTGATCATGCTGGGTCAGCAGCAGAAATCAGAGAGGAAGATATTTCAAACTTTTCATGGCTTGATTTGAGAAAATATGTATTTTGATTGATTTGATTTGGGTCATTTGAATCTAGCATTTCAGTCCAACTTTCAACTAAATAACCTGAAGAGCTGAAACGCAGTTTTAAATGTGCAACCGAGAAACCTTGAAGTAAAAATGACTCTCTCATTTGCTTGCCACGGCCCTGCAGACACCTTGGTCTCACTCTGTCTGTCCTCATTGCTACCCAGCTGTCAGTCTGTCTTTCTCATGCCTCCTGTTGTTGAGCTTCCTGTGTCTCTCTTGGTCGGTTTCATTCTGTTTCTGGTTCAGCTGACTGGGGCCCATGTGTTCAGAGCTTTAGTAGTGGTATGCGACGAGAGCCAAATTAACGCTGCATGTTGCCATATGAGAAACTAAAGTACAACAAGTAACACAGAACAGATGGACACCAGAGTCTGCTTGTTGGAAAAGTATTTTCCACTGATGTTGCAAACTTCTCTCTTACTGTCAGTAAGAGAGAGAGAGAGAGAGAGAGAGAGAGGGAGAGAAAAAAAAACAAAAAAACAGAATGTGGTCTGAAAGAAAAACACAGCATAGATGCAGAGAGAAGAACATAGTGAAATAAATGTAAATGCAAGCATGCGTAAAGATATATATTTAAATGCATTTCGACTTCAACTGTGTAGCAATTCTGTTGGTTTAATGGGGGCATAATTCCACTTGCGGCTTTCTAAGAAGGCCCATTAATGGAAATTCTTTTATGTTATTTTGACTGCAGGCTCAAGATAAGGTATCACATGACCCTGATGGGACGGAAAGGCGAAGACGAAGCTTTTACCATATATGCCAACATACATTAAAACATGTGTGAGAATGTACGGAGAGAGCACAAACACAGGCTGACATGGAAGGACAAACTCCATGAGCAACATGATACATAGTGTATGCACATGTACACACCAGCATGAAATGAAACCATGTGGGAAAGATTAGGTCTAGAAGAGCTGGAACAAACACATGCAAAAGGACCAACACACACACAAAGATGAGATGAGATGAGAGGGGTGTGATTAAGATGAAGTCTACAGGAGGTCTGAGGAAACATATCCGCCATCAGACTGCAGCAGTCTGTGGGAACCGACTCTGGAAGACAGAATACCACGATTTTCCTGGCAAGACGCTAACCTTGTCTGTAGCCTTGACTACTGTACGTCAGGAGAAAAGAAAAGCAGGGCTCGCTGTTGAAGAAACAAATACCTCAGTCAAAGCTGGCCAAGGTTACGAGATAACTCCAACACTTGAGGAGAACTGCACATTAAGATACTACAAAATAAGCAACATACCAAAACCAACGCCAGGATTGTTAATTTGTTGAAGGGGTCGAGCTGTCAGTTTATCCTCATCAAAGTAGTCAAGGCCAAAGTTAAAGACTGAGACGAGATAGAGAATTTAAGGTTCAAGTCTCAGACAACACTGAGGACACGATGGAGACTTCTGCTCACTTCAGCTGACATGGCAAGATTCACTTCTGCAATAAAACAAGTGTTACATCTCATCACATTTGTTATTTTGTCATTCCATCTGCAAAACAACGTACTGACCTGACACCTGCTTATATGACTGATGAACAATACCCTGTCATTAATCGTCCTAGCAAAACAAATAGATCATATGCACAAATGCAACAAGTGGAGTGTTGTAGTGAAGAAATACTATCCAATCCCACTATGACATCTTTAAGTTTACTATTTAATTGCTTTAGGACTGGGCCATTACAATCACTATAAAGTGTAATAAAGGTAAAAATGGAAGCAGTAAAGTGATAGTGGCCTTAAAGATGGAAGCTCTAACCTCTTTAAGGGTTTGCTTTTTGTATTGTTTTCAGTTCAAACCAAAACTGTAATGACATCTTTGCAGCTGTTTGTCAACAATCTTATTTCATATTTACACCCTTACTTATAGAATATATATACACCCGCCTGGGCTTTTTAAATATTGTGCTTCTATTTTCAGTCTTAACATGGCCTAACACTTTAGATTATACAGAAGTGAAACTGCCCTCAGTTTTAACTACAATTACAGGACAAAACAGACTTGCCCAGAGGGGGGCTGCATCTTTCACAGCCTTCAACATTTTTTAAAAAATATTTTAAGTCAGCATGATAAAAATAGCCGATGATAATGTAATGTGTTGTATGAAATCTGACAGCAGATTAGGTTTATTGCGTTTTCAGGCCTACACTGAGGAACTAGCAAGTGTGCCTTGAATGTAGCTTTCTCACACGAATACATTATCAGTTTCACAGCAGCTTCCTCTCTTGTGCTAAATGGGCTCACTGATATTACTGCTGTTTCTCACGCATAAAGACATGCAAATAAAAATACACACGAGCACCATCCATGGATTATTATTTTCTGTGCAGTCAAGATATTTGTGCAGCATGCAGGCGTGCATGCTCATACACCGACACACGCAAAGTTAAAGAAAGAGCCCGCAGACATGTGAAACCCCAACTTACATCCACAAAAACTAAACTATACCAACACAACGTATAACACAACAACCCCAACATATTCAGGCTTTGTTTATTTAAATGACTTCTTTTGAATGCATGTGCTTTTTCTTGTTTAGGCTAAAATGTGTGCATGCTAGTTCGCCGCTCTCCTTCCTTTTAAGGCCATTTTCAGAGCCTTAACTCTGCCCTGCCAAGACTGCGGACACACACACACACACACACACACACACACACGAGAGAGGGAAAGCAGTCAGAGCAGCAATGCAGTTGGCTAACTACAGCAACACTGCCATCAGCCAACCAGATCCTGCCAATGCCTTCCCATTCTGAACAAACATGCATACATGTGTACATACACTCAAACACACACCCACACTCGCACACAGCTCTGGCTCCATCATCAACTGAATTACCTCACGCACATGGTTAGGGCTGCAGCTGGCTGAAGAGTTGAGGGCTGCTAAATATAAAAACACTGCAAGCGCACATACACACTCAGACACACAACATCTTTTTCACTGACCCCCGTTTGTGCCAGAATACACACATGCACACACCCTGAAGAGAGTGAACGTTGCTTCCAGTGACCTTATAGATGACGGCAGCTAGTCAGCTAGTCGGCTAGACAGCAGTCAACTGAGCCGCGCTGATTACTGGTTTGGGGATCTTGGGGGACTGGGTGTGCAAGCACATGCAGCCTTGCAGCTGGCCCCATCTGGAAATATTGCAGGGTTTTATGCCATGAGGTTTAATGTGGGGAGCCAAGCATGCATATAAATTAAAAAAAAAAAAAAGACATCCTGCTGTGCTGTGATGAGCTGTCAAGCAAAGTCAGAGGAAAGCAAGCTGATCTCTCTTATTCCTAACTTCAAAATGCAAGCCACTCAGATAGACAAACTTAAATAAATGTGACAATTTCATATTTTCTGACTGTTGAGTTGATGTATTAATTATGAAATAATAAGTAGAAAACTTATGACTGGCTGAAGCAAACCCCAAACAAACAGGAAACCGTGTAGGAGGCATATCTACTCACCAAAGACTATAAGAAGACGTGAATGTTGCAGATTCTTTGAGGTAATTCGCATTGAAATGTCACACTGGGCAAATGTTGAGCTACATTAATGCATGAAAATGAGTGTAATATAAAGAAATGTGTGACTGTAATCAGTGAGGCACAAACAGATTAAATCTGTATTTACTAATACAAACACTAACATTTATTCAAGCTTCTTTAAGTAGGCTAAAGGGCAAACTATCTCTTACACAATCTTTAAATTCTGAAACAAATGATGGAGTTTTAACAGTGTCTCTGTGTGCAACACAAGAACAGACGTGATGGTCTGATTAGTTTTCATTAGTCTAAGCTCTGACCAGTAATGTCACTCCTTTTTTCTTTCAGCTTGGTTACCACCAAAGCATGTTCAACATCGCAGCACACATTGTAGCTGCAGCTGAAAAATCAAATCAATCACTGGAGGCAAAGATGTGATGAACCACCAATAAAACGCGCAGTTTTCCGATGCAAAGCTAAATGTCATCACAGCTTTTATCGTGTTTTGTCATGTGGCAAACTGTACAACAAAAGGAGCTTCTTAGAAGCTGCAAAATATCATTTATGAAAACAAAACAAATGCAGGCAGAGAAATGAGATGTGAGAGTGTGTGTGTGTGTGTGTGTGTGTGTGTGGGCTGTGACTAAAACAGCTGTGCCTGTGTGTGTTTGTGTGTGTTAATTTAAGAGTATGTACAGTATACAACAAAACTGAGTACACCCCTGTGCAATATCACTACAATTGTACCATTTCACAATAAGTTAATCAATTTGATCTTATCTATGATTAACAAGACATACGGACCCCAAAATACAACTCTAATGCAACAAAGGTCTGTCTACCTGTGCTCCTTGCAACAAATTTGAGTACACCTGTGATTTCCAATCAAATGTAATTGCATGAACAAGGTTATAAAAGAACCTGTGAACACCACAGATTCCTCATTTTTAGCATCGGTTCTGTCTAATGAAACATGGCTTCACATGGTAAGATATCGCTTGAACAAGTAAAACACCAGATTGTGAGATTTCACAAAGCTGGCAGAGCTACGCTACCAAAAACAGGAGACTGAGGTCAACCTCGAAAAATTATGCCATGCACAATTCAAATTAATTTTCAAAAAACTTGCATTGAAAAGAAATTGCTTCTGACTTGGCACAAGGATTATCTGAGGGGATTGGGGTTTCAGTGACTGATCACAAAGTGTGAAGACTGCTGCAAGAAGTCTCTACGGATGGAGTCCAAGAAGAAACTCAATGCTCATGAACCAGCAAAAAACTACAGGATTAAACTTTGCCAAAAAACATGAAAAGAAGCCTGATTAATAATGGCATCACATTGTTTGGTCAGATGGAACCAAAATAATTTTGTTTGGATCAGATGGGGTCCAGCATGTTTGCTGTAGGCCTGGCCAGGGCTACCACAGTGACTGCCAACACGGAGGTGGGAGCATGCTGATACAGGGCTGCATGAGTTTGTTTACCCAAACACTGAATAAAACGTAAACTCCCAGTCTCAAGGAGGAATTTTCCAACATGACAATGATCCCAAACACACCGCAAAAAAATCTGAGTTTGTAAAGTGAAAACTGTGACCTGGCCACGTATGTCCCCTGACCTGAATCCAATAGAAAACCTTTGGGGTATTTTAAAGTAAAAGGTAGAGCAACCAAACTCCTCCAGCAAAAAGCAGCTTAAAAGAATCATCTGTGAAAAATAGCAGAACATCTCCCCACAGATTTGTGCAGGACTGGTATCGTCCATGCCAAGGAGGATCAAATCAGTCATCAAAGGTGGACATACAAAATATTACAAAAACTAAAAGAATGCAATCTCACTAATGAAGGGTGTACTGACTTTTGTTGGAAAGGGGTTTGTAAAGATGGATCTTTCATTGTGCTTTAATTGGTCAAACATTCCTGTTTTTCAAATTAATTGGCTTCATTCATTCTTCTCGGACTTTGTCTAAAAACAAATAACATTGTAAAAATTGACAGGATTTGCAATTACTTAACGTTTTAGTGATATTGACCCGGGCGTGTACCCAGTTTTCTTGCAAACTTGCTTGTGACACAGCCTGGCAAATTGAAATCAAGCAACCCTTTAAAGGCTTCTGCGGGTTTCCATCTTATTGATGAACAACAACAGATCTACAGAAACTACAGATATGAAACACGAGGTGAGGAACCTGCCAGCTGTTACATGTTTCAGTGCTGTGCAGAGTTCTGAGAAGAACCTCAAAAGTTGCAAGAACTGCAGACACAATCCTGTGAAACACAGTCATCTGAAAGCAAGCATCTGCTGTACCAAGAACAACAGTAACGGAAAAGTGTCAGACAGTGATTATGCGACATAAGTGCAGTGTGTTTTCTGGATCAATGACAATCTATAGCTTGAGCTATTATCCTAAAACACTGCAGACATAGGCTTTGAAACCAAAACATAGCCATCTCCCTCTCTGTAACCTACCCTGAGCCCTTTTAGACATCAATCAACAAGTTATCACATTCTGTTTGGAGTGGCAATTACTTCTCTCAGTTAAACCCTCAATTAAAATAAATATCCAAAAAAGGGCATGAGTCAATGTGCTGGATTGTCAGAGTGAAAAAAATCATGAATATAACTGATATGAAATGTGTATATGAGCATGTGTTTCTACCTTTGGAGGATCATATAGCTCCAACTGGTACCTCTCCCCTCCTCCTCTTCCACCTCTTCCACCTCCTCCACTTCCTCCTCCTCCTCCTTGAATGTCCCTGATCCTCCTGACCAGCAGGCGGCAGCGTTGCCAGCGGGGCTGAGAGTCTGAGATAGTGTCATCCACCAGTAAGTACCTCAGTTGGCCCTCCTTACAGCAGCCGCTCACCTCTGACCTCCTCTGCCTCATGCTTCTGCTGTGGAACCAACGTAAACGATCCAGGAAGTGAGAGGCTACTGCAGCCACAGACCAATTTGAAGCGCCTGGGGGGTTGCCCTCAGAGTTCAGACAAGAGGATGAGTGGGAAGAAGAGGAGGATGATGACACGTCCTCATTTGTGGAGGAAATCCCACCCACTCTGTCACCATTATTTTGGGGATTGTTGCTGTTGTTGGTGGGGTTAGGGCTGCTAGGAGACAGGTCCTGGGATGAGGGGGGGCTGGGCGGCTGTTTCTTGAAAATCCTTCTTACGGTCTTCTGGATTTGACTGACAGAGAAGTGGGTGACATCAGCGTGGCCAGGGTTGGAGGCTGAGGAGTCAGATGAGTACCGTTCAGATACCTGACGACGATCTGCGCCAGAGATCTCCTCATTGCTATGGCTGTGAAGCAGCAGTGACCCGCTGCCGATGCTGCGAGTCGACCCTCTGAGCACAACCGGATTTCCCGACAAGGAGTTTCCCGAAGCACATCGCAGCGGCTGCTCCTGTTCCCGGCTCACGACCACCTGCTCCACTTTTGGTGGAGCCAAAGCAAACAGAGCAGCTCCTCCACTTGGCCGGCCCGCCTCCCGATAGTCTTGCGCCCCAGACAAAGACTTGATCCGTGATCGACCAGTCACAGCCTGTGTTGGAAGGGGACGGGCCACTGGAGATGTGGAGGAAGCACTACCGGTGGCGGTAGAGGATGTGTTCTGGCTGAGCGGAGTGCCATCTTTGTCGACCTCGCAGCAGAAGTGCTTCTGGAAGAGGTCGGTGAACTGCTTGGAAAAGGTCTCTGGTGGGAGCACGTCATGTTGTGGCCACTCTCGGGCGAAGCTCTGGTAGTGTCCAGCCAGCTGCCGGGCTGTGGCGATGGCGTGCAGCTCGCAGAACTCCCTCCAGCCTCTCGGGGGCACTGCCACGCCAGGGCCTCCTCCTGCTGTTGTGGTGGTGTTGGCTGGATGGATAGTGTTACCATTCATTGCAGTAACCAGACCGGCTGAGAATCACTGCTGCGAGACAAAGAAGTTGAAAAGAAACAGAAAAAGAAAGAGGGAAAGAGAAATTGATGGTTGTAGAGGAGGTGGGGGTAAAGGAGTCGATTTGAAGAAAAGAGAGGAGATGATTGAGGGACAAACAAAGGAGAGATATGGAAATGTAATTAGAGGCAAATCAAGATAATGCAGAGTGTTGAGCAAGAACTGGAGCACTAAAGATGGAACTGGCAAAATAGTCAGAGCATTTCTTTGAAATATTTGAAAGTTTGAAACGGTTCAAACATTGAGAAAGAACAGCCAAAAGTCTGATTTTATCTGCACTCAATCTTAAACGGCCCAAATTGGATTACATGGGCCTGCAAAGAATCTCTGGCAATCAACCAGTCATAGAGTATCTTAATAGATAAGGACTGCCACAGTTCACTCAAAGGACAATGTGTAACCATTCAATTTGGGAAAAAAAAAAAAAAACTGAATCAAGAGCGTAAACACTCTGAGTACCTATAGACTTAGGAAATCAGTTGAGGTGAATAAAATAAAGAGAGAAAATGAGGAGAGGGAGGTGTAGTTGCATCAGTAAAGATGACTAAATCAGTTCCAAATTGCACCGATATGGATACAAGTATTTGAAATGAATGAAAACAGTAATAAGTCATTCGGACAGTCACTGAATGAGGCCCTGGCAGAGGAAGTACGGTTAGAAAATTTCTCAATCAGCCACACTGCCTGCTCGGCCATCTGTGTGTTTGTGTGTTTACATGTGACCTGTTTCGATATTCCTTCTGCTTTTTTTCTTTTTTTTTCTCTTCTCAAACCCCAAAATGAAGACTTCATTATGTCAGGACCATTACATGGACTCTGCACCCTATTTATTCAATCAATTTGTCTCCTTCAGCAGATAATGATAGACCAGGCTTGTTTACCTCAGAGAAAAACGCACTGCTGCTCCGCTAAATTTCTCACTAGTGAAGGGAATAACTGCTTACAAATGGGGTTTGACGATTATTTATAATATGTCATTGTACTGCACGCACTTGCTTGTCATTTTTCTCAGATTTTTTTAAAGCAGATTTTCCTTGGATACATTGAGGTGGTGGTGCTCGATAAACCTTGGACAGCTTGGCCTCCAATAGTTTGTCTCGGCTATTTGTTATTCTCTGTTCTGTGCTTTGTTTCACTTCCCTGCTCCTGTGGCTACACACTGATACACTGTATTCTGGTTAGTTTCATCTCAGTAGGCTTGTCTTTCTGAATTATGAATTTAGAAGAGTCAAACATTTATCAAAATGTAGTGTTTCCCATCATCATCCTGTGCAGAAAGACAGTTCTGTACTTCAACAGTGCACATCCTCATAACCATCCACCTTGGTTAGCTCCTCGCTTCTTTTGTAATTAGACGGATGAGTGAGTGGTTTTAAGAGTGAACCACATAAGTTCCACTGAAGAGAGGAAACAGGATGCATTCCTAAGTATTCAATAAGAGCCAAACCCTGTGCTTCATCTTTTCAGACACCCTTATGCCATTCCTTGGTGTGTATATACACACACCGCTGACCCACAAATACAGTCCCCCCTTGGTTAAAGAAGATTAGTAGTGGGAGAGACACATTTCTAAAGAACGTCATCAGGCCTTAGCTGATGCAAGAATGGAGCTTCTTGGTTTACGCAGAAAGCCCGTGGATGATACAGTGTTGTAAAATCAGCCACAGAGATGCGAGATTTTCACACTACTGTGCAGCAAAACACTGACCTTTATATGTGCCAATCATGAGATATAGGGACATAGAATAACTTTGTCTGATTGTAAACTTTGGCATGATAGGATTCTGCAGTTACATTTGTTGCATAGGATGATAATGGTTGATAATGGTATTTGGAGAAAAGCATAAGAGACAGGTAGAATATCTCACCATGAAACACTTACAGACAGGAAAACATTGACAACAGACATCAAAAGATAAAAACATGCATTACACCTAACAACTGCAGCTCATTTCTATACACTATTGTGCACATGCTTCCCATAAATGAGCAAGCTGAACAACAGTTGAATACACTCACAGTAAGACTTCATCTTCAGGAGTATTAACAAGGGTTTGTCATTCTCACACTACAACATGTGCCTACAGTACATACCATCTTCCTCCAGTGCAGCAGAGAAGTGTCTATTCAAAATACAGGAAGTATGAGTATGATGTATATGCATACGGGTGTGTGTGGGTTGGTGTGGGGGGAGTCACAGACTGTGGTCCAACAGATCACAGAAAACCACAAGAAATAAGGGGGGGGGGGGGGGGGGGGTGTTGCTGTGGTCGGGCCAAACATGGAGCAACATGTCTCGTTATCTGTTGGCTAACATCTCTCTCCCTCTCCGTGTCCTAAACGACGATATTCAGAGAAGAAAAGCTGTGAATTCTTGAGACTGTGTCATGCAACGAGCCTGCTGCACTTTATGTATCGTCAAACATACCAGGGGACGCATACGTCAATGAGGGAGTGAAAACTTGGCATCGTGAAATATTGCGTCACTAAAGTTCCTGGATGTGTCCTGTCACAACAACCAATTCCCTTCCTGTACTTTGCAGAGCATGCTCAGTGCATGCCCCCTTGTGCCCCTGCAGCTGGCCCCCCCAGAAGCCTGTTTCTATCTGCCTGGCCAGCCCAGCGATGACTCAGCACTGACTGACTACAGAACACACACACACACACACACACACACACACACACACACACGCGCACACATGCACACGCGACACACACACACATACAGACATACACTTCCTCTCAATGTATCCCTCTGGGGGCTCGGCCGTCACTGTTCCCATGGTTTTCCCTTTCATTTCATCCTCACTGTCCACTGGTGTGAGGATCTCCAGATGTGTTTGGGTTCATGCTTCCTTTACTGTTACCTTGACTAAGGGCCTAACAGAGCCACAGTCCAGTTGTGAAGGAAAACAAAGAGGCTAATACAGTTTGGTGTCTCCCTTCTCTGTTCTTATCCAGAATCTCTAACCTCAACGTGGTGCTTTGTTATCGTATTATTGTTTTGCTAGACACGATCAGCGGGGGATGACACAAAAGAAAGAGGCCAATTCAAACACACGACATTTCAAATGGAAAACTTTCCTGCACAATAGAGTCAAAGTTCCTGCACTCCCTCCTTTCTTTCTTTCTTTCTTTCTTTCTTTCTTTCTTCCTCACCTTACTCATCACTCCCTCCTCGTCCTCATCTTCCCCTACAATGCCTACATTCTTCACTGTGACACACGCACATGCGCGCACGCACAAACACACGCACGCACAGGCACACTGATTGCTTTCTTCGTCTCTCTCATGTGCTTTACAGAAATCTGGCACAGCTTTTTCCTGCAGCGTCAACACCACAAGCAGCCTGAGAAACTGCTGTCCTGAGCAACTGTGGCTGATGTCGACATCAGTCGCAGGTTTTCTGACAAGAAAACAAAAATTTGTTTAACCAAACAAGTGCTGCTGTTTTGCATGCCTCACCTATGACTATGACTGTAATGCTGCAGCTCAATTGCCACTGTTTAAAATAGCAGTCAGTAACAGAGAGCGACATCTACAACACTTGCCTTTATTGGGCAGATGCACGTGTCAGACAGGTGCTGGAAAAAATAGTCTGCCAGGAAAGCAGCTTGTGACTGACTGACATTCAGAGAAATATAGCAGTCTCTTCATCTGAACCACTGACATGCACTGTGCAGTCCACCAAATAAGGAACCATAAGTCAAACTACTTCGATCGGCTTCTCAAATGTGATGATTTGTTTCTTTTCTATGTCTACTCTTAGTAAATTGAATGTATTTGTGTAAATTAGCCAAAAGCTTTTACACAATTATCTAATGATTAGTTAGGAACTGATCAGCTCGATATCAATAATGTTAATAATTACCCTGATGCACTATTCGGGAGGTTGTCTTCTGTGCAACTCAGTCACTTCAAAATCTTAGTATAACTGTGATGTGAGTTGTTTAGTTTAAAGAATCAATTTTAAGATCTAAATGTGTTGAAAAGTGAAAAAAGATATCAGCCCTATACCAAATTAGGATCAAAGACAATAAAAGTGAGTAGCACAACATCTTACCTTCCCTCATAACTTTGGTGCTTCCGACACCAGAAATGGAACTAAACTCCCTTTTTAGTTGGGACAGCCTACAACAGTTTTTAATCAAGCAGGAAGGAAACAGGATGCGTGAAAAGACACACATGAATTGATCTGGTGAGCATGAGTAAACCTCATGACTTGTGTCAGCTCACAGAGCTGATTTGTAACACAACATAACATTGAACGGGATGAAGGTGTGATGCTGTGGTATGTCATTCCCACTAAATGCCAAGACACCACGTGGAAATGGAGTTAGGAGTATGCCTAGTTTCAGTACGCCTGAAACCAGCATCGCCTTCAGTAAGTCTCGGACCATAATGCTAAAACACAAACATTATCATTACATCTTTAAGATTAAAAAAAGAAAAAAAAAACGAAAAAAAAAAAAAAAAAAACATAGGAGAGATGGCATTCATTTTTGTGCACAACCAAGAAATTTAAATCTACAAAGACACACAAAGACTGAAGCTTATACAACACAGAGAATTATCAGTTCTGCTGGTGGCAACCCCGTTGTTGGGAAGCCCTATTTATATCTCAAGAGCTTGGTATCAGCTCTCACACACCACTGTTTGCTCCCTGTTGTCCCCAGTTGGGGACAGCTCTTGCTTGATGCAATGGACACACACACACATAGGCACAAAAGAGGTCTCTGAGCTTTCAGGTCATGAAATCATAGAAGGCAACAACCACCATGGCTGCATGCTACGGCCAGAGCCAAAGTGCCCTAGATGCAGTACTTCTAATGACCACTAGATGTCTGGTTGTTAAAATCTGACTGGGAGGAAATATATGGAAAACACCCCAATTAATGATTCGTCCTTATCATTTTCACAGTTATCAATCTATTAAAGATGATGTTGCGTTTTAAGGGGTTTAGGTGAGTGTGTGTATAAATATTGACCTGGTGGTAGAAATAATTAGTCAACTAAGTGATGTGTCCATTGACTAACTAATCAGCAACTACTTTGATTATCAATCATTAAAGTAATTTTTTGGCTGAAATGCCACACATTTGACGATGGTAGCTTCTCCAATGTGAGATTTTATTTATTTTTCCTCTCATCTCCCGTCTTACATTATAGTAAACTTAATCTCTGGATTTTAGGCCGTCAGACAAAAAAATCCATTTGAAAATGTCATTTTGGGGCCCCTCGAGAAACCTATCAGCAGATTGATCGGTAATGAAAAGAATGTTTACCTACAGCTCTGATGCACTCCAGGACGTTGTGGTGTGTATTTTTCTCACTATCTGATGTTTTATAGACCAAATGATTTATTGATTAAGTGAGAAAATCATTGTCAAATTAACATTGGAAATAATCACACCGCTATCCTTCTGCTCCTGTGCTCAAATTTGTGTTTTCTCACATCAACTAACATGATGTCAGCTAGCAGTAAACACAACCTCCACTCCTACAAGAGTCCCTTGCAGAAAACTATGTATGACGTCACAGACACTACCTCCATGTTGTTACAGTCATACTTACAGCAAGCGTGCACATCTCACTGTTAGCTGACAAGTTGAGCACTTCTCTTGTTCTAGCACACACAAAGACATAGACATGTGTGAGCAACTCGTCGGAGAATGTGTTCACATGTACACCTCCATGCGCCGTTTGGTTGTTCATTACTATAGAAATAGGATGTTCTCCTAATTGTCATACTCATTACATAAAATGCAATTTACAGCAAGCCACATCCTTCTGACCTTTATATAGCCCCGGCCTTATTACCGAGATCAGCCGGATCCAATCTACTGCTTACGACTCAATTAATCTGCATGGCATCAAGGCTCTCTCAGACATCAAACACTTCAGTTTTTCCCGTAAAAACTGAAGTGGAAAAAATAAATTAGAAAAAAAATGTGGCAACATGTGCATCACAAGGTCTGGGATGAAAAACAGATTTTGTTACCACCTTTGAATTTTAATTCTCTGAATCACAGAATGAATCACAGAGCTAGGGATAAATTTACAAAGCCGGGAGAGAATAAGTGATTGTGTGAGCGTGGGGGGTGGGAGGGTTATTAAAAAGAGAGAGAGAGAGAGAGAGAAAGCAGAAAGGAGTGAGGGAATCAAACAAAAAAAAAAGGAAGAGGAGGAGACATAAAACAAGAGTCAGAAGGACAGAGAGGAAGAGGGATGAAGGGATAATGAGAGGGCAGGCAGGAAGTGAGAGAAACAGAGCGGGAGAAAGGCGAGAGGAGAGGACATGGCGCCAGGTTTGTGGGTGAAGTTCCAGGTGGCAGAGGAACATAGACCAGAGGATCCCTGCTCTGCCTGGGCAGCATCACAGCAACAGGAAGCCCTGCCCTGCCCTGGCAAGCAGCGACCAGCACATACATGCAAAGATATTGTACACTACACACACACAAACACACACACACCACCTTTATGTCAGGGGTGGAAAGAGAATATCAAACTCCAAGTACAACAGCTGTTACTTAAAATAGTCTGCGAATGTAACAAAATCTTGTTTGTGCTGACAGCTACAGTTATAAGATAACATCATTATATACAGC
Organism: Seriola lalandi dorsalis; assembly: GCF_002814215.2. Lineage (NCBI taxonomy): Eukaryota > Metazoa > Chordata > Actinopteri > Carangiformes > Carangidae > Seriola > Seriola lalandi. The sequence continues at coordinate 1,038,900 of NW_019525497.1, forward strand.
CTATCAAACAGTTCTTCTTGTACGCAAATATCTACAGGGAGAAGACAGGTGATACTGAAGACTGATAATTAAAAAGTGTTACGTTGGGTTAATCAAATGACTAATTTCTTAGTAGGTGAGTTTGTGACAACAGTATATTTATTATGCATACTTATTTATTTATGATAAAATAATATAATTGGCTGTAAAGATTTAAATATATATATGTTTGCTTTCTCACAGCCTGTCAGCTTAGCTTAGCATAAGGACTGAAAACAGAGGGGGGAAGGCTAAAGCTAACAAAAATCTGCCTAAGATTTCTCTGACCAACAGCCCACAACAAAGATATTCAATTTACCTTTGTGAATGACAAAGAAGAGCATTAAATCCTGACATACGAACTGCTCGAGCCACTTATTGCTACGATGACTACGATGATGAATTATCAAAATAGTTACAGATTCATTTCCTGTCAATAGACTCATTGATCAAGTAATCATTACAGTCTGCTCCACTGTTAGCCAACACACCAGTTAACATGAACTGACGCTGTGTGACCTTTATTCATCCCTTTCACTCTGTGTTATATACCTGGGTACGACAAGCTGCCATGTGCATCTAAAAGTGTTTTTGTTTTTTTTATATGCTGCCTGATTGATCAGCTGCATGAACAAAGATTTGCAGTTGCAGGGATGGGATCGACTGAGTCGCAGTGTTCCTGTTTGTGTGAAGTGAGATGTGAAAGAGCTTTGATAATAAACAGAGCAGACGTACACAGCTTACATAATTGAAGAACATATTGTAAAGGAGGAAGTAGGGCTGAAACATGAGATAACCTTGGCCTTAACTTCTCATAACCTGAGGAAAGGATCAGCTGATTCAGGGTAAAACAGGAGAGGAGGAGCCTGCAGCTACATCGCAACTAAACACAGCCAGTCTATTTCAAATATAGATAAAATGTTTTTTTTTTTATTACAAAGTCATGGAAATTTTTTGTGCAAAGCCTCTTCTAAAAGTAAAAAATACTCAGCATTGTTGTTTCATAAGACGAATTAGAGAGATACATTGTAACACGTGATATAAAAATGAGAAAATACTGATCTATCCACATTACATAAACAAAGCTATTGGGCAAGAACAACCTTTAATCCTCTACGTTTGGCATTTAGTGTGGCAGAAGCTCTTATTCAAAGTGGCTTTAGGAAACACATATACTACGTCAACACTTTGTTTTCAACAAACAAAGAAAATATGAGGTAGTACCAGCTGTAAACTGAAGAAGCCATTGTTCCAACGCTGCCTTTGTACAACACAAGCTGGGGAACCTGTAGGAATCATTTGCATTAAGTTTCAAGGCTTCATTTATTGCTGCAGGAAAGCTGTAAGTTAACAAATTTCTTAATCTCTGAAAAAAAGGCCTGTTTTCTACGAAATTGACATGATTTTTTTTTTGTTTTTGTTGAGCTAAACTTTTTTTTTTTTTTCTCCCCAAAAGGTTTTTAGAAAGGTTGCTCACTGGACTTGAACTTCTGAAATTTCAATAAGAACTGTAAAGATTTTGACCGGTAGTATAGGGTTTTTGTTTCGGTTAGAGTGTTCTCCCACTCGGCCCTACATTCCCACAACAATGCAGGCTCCAGCACAACACAATGCTGCTATTCTTAAGACGCACAGAAATAAAGCCCCGCCGCTTTCTGGCTATTTCCTGTGGTCTGGGAACAGAGAGAGGGAGGTAGGTTGGGAAAGTAGCAAAACTGAAGGGCTGGATCTATGACGATAAGAAGGAAATTGCACAGCTATAGAAAGGATTATGAGTATCAAAAGCTAGATACAAAATCCAATGGAAAACATCCTATGTATCCACTGGGTCCCTTTAACCTAGTAAAATTCTCACTAACAAGCATCCTTCCAGCTGTCCGGCATTCTACCAACGACTAATAGAAAATGTCTTTGCACAGCCTGCAGTCTATCATTATCCTGCAAAGACAGACCCTAGCATGTCAAGGAAATATTAAAATACAGGGCTCACAGAGACATAATGACAGGCAAAAAATGAAAAGAGAGGTGAAGTTTTGACTTTGGCTGCATAGATGCGATGTGTGGGGAGCTGAGACTACAGGGGAATGAGGTCAGCGGTGACTGTCAGGCATCACAAACACTGCAGGCCTCGCACTGCAGCTGACAAACTACAATGCACAATGAGATCTATATTAGAGGTTCGAGCAAACAAACATACCATTTCAATCAGGGCTGGGAAAAATCAGGCTGAGCGAATTTCTATATTCCAATCTCAGTCAAATGTCACAACTTCATAAATGAGCGGGAATCCTAACCTGTTATTTAACGCTTTTTTTCTGTGTGTTGTTTCATTACATTCTGCTACCATGTCTAAAAACTGATGCAGTGTGCCGAGCGCTGTGGGTGATATAGACAAAATCTGTATTGTGATCATTACTGTAGTGCTCAATAATAATAATAATAATAATAATAATAATAATAATAATAATAATAATAATATGTTACTATCAATACGCAAGTATTCAGAATTGCAAGTAAAAAGGTTACATATGTTTATCTCATTTGGTTAAATGGTTTATTAGTGTTTAATCTGAACAAATACCTAAGAAGAAGTTAAATGAACTAAGAAGTTTTCAGGATCTAAAATTAAATGTATCATCCATTCAGCTGTGAGAATGTGAATCACAGCATGATTATAAAAAGACATGACTAATAATCAGGTCAAAACATGTTAAGAAATAGTGAAAAATATCCATTACAAAGTTTTCTGTTCAATGTACTGTGCATGCTGTTAAAATGAAAAAACAAAACAAAACAAAAACTGAATACTTACACAGAAACCTTTTCCTGCACACACACTTGGCAAAATAAACACTGGCCGACAGTGCATGTTACACAACATTAAATATGCATACACTGAATAATTAAACAGTTTAAGTATGTGTCTCAGCTACAAAACCATGAAAAGCTGAACTCAAGTTACTACTAGAACCCTTAAGCACAGGCTTAGTTTCTGAAAAGCTGAAAACAACAATCCATCATTCACAACTCGGTCGAGTCAAGTCAACACAATTCAGCCAATTCAAGCATTCAAGACTCAAATGTTCCAGTACGAGAGTACGACAGACAGCTCTGTCTGAACTCCACAAGCACTTTATGAATGAGTCATGACTACTCGTGATGTGTTTCTGATTCATTGTGAATTGTGGGACGCATGATAGTATTTAAGATTTGCAATACTGTATATTATGTTTGCGTGTGTGTGTGCATAACTGTGTGTGGGGTTGTGCGGGTGGGGGCGGTGAGATATAATTGACTCCTTCAGTAACTCTGATCGGCTGTGAATCATCTGCAGGCATCTGACTTCCTGGAAGGCTAATTCAGGAGTTATAAACTTTTCCACATTGGGACTCATGAAGAGCCAATTGAGTTCCAGGGTTAGCACTTACAAAATACCTCTTCCTGACACACCAAAATCACCCAAGAATCCTCTTTTGGGGGTATTTTATTTCTGCAGTGATAGCAAACTGTGCGCATGTTTGTAATAACCTGAAGTGACATTGTGCAAATTTTGTATTTTTGCATGAGAACGTGTTCCTACTTTCACTTCAACTTAGACATGACTCCTGTTTCCACTAAACACACACAGAGGAACAAACACACAACAAGCTATTTCATGTAGGCCTAAGTGTACGTATGCCGAGCTTCAACTAACAAATATTACTGCAGTTAACTGATTCGCTGTTTGGTCTAAGAAATATTTAAAAAATGAAAAAATATTTTTCACAATTTCTTAGAGCCCAAAGTGCTGTCTTCAGTTTGCTCATTTTGTCTTACTTGAAAAGATGACTGAAACAATTAATCCACTATCATAATAGAGGATGATGTAATTTCATTGGCTAATCCATTGATTGATTTACCATTGCAGCTCTATATGTATGTAAACCTGGAGACACTTCTCGTGACTAAAAAGAAAATATTCAGGGTGTGTTTCTTTTCTCAAATGTGACTGGACAACTTTTGACAACTCTTGACCTCATCCCGCATCGTACACCCACAACCCCCCACCCCACCCCACCCACCACACACACACCAACTACACAACCTACTATCACACACGTTTTGAGCGACATCCTCTTACTGCTGCAGCTAAATCAGGCCTATAATCAACATTCTTCCAACAACAAGAACAGGGGCTCATTGGGGTAAACACATGCAAATACACACAGTCTCTAATTATTGCTGCTCTGGGAAGAAAAAAAAAAAAAACACAAACACACACACACACACACACACACACACACACACACACACACAGGCACGCATGTGTGCCCCCCACCAAACGCTTGCACAAACGCATGCACACACACGCAAGAGCTTTTGTATGCCTTGTGTCTGTGTGTTTAAGTCTGAGATTTTAGGCTTAGCTGTTTGGGTGGCCAAGTGCCATGCAAGTCACATCACACATACACACACTAACATGTGTGCTATGTTGTAGAAGGTCCCCATTGTCACCAGAAACAAGCTTTCTTTTTCTTCCATTTTCTGCCCTAATTTGTCTCTTCCGTTCCTCTCTGTCCTTCTTTTACAGATTCCTACTCCTGTCTGCCTGCCAAGTTATCTCCCATGGCTCCTCTCTTCCTCCTCTTTTCCTCTGTTTCTCCTTTTGCCTCTTTTTCCCTCCCCCCAGAGGGCTGCTGTGGGTCAGACCTCTCTCGTGGTCTCATCAGTAGATTTCTTAGAACCCCTGAGGGAAGCGGAAGAGCTGGCGTCCGATAACATCTCAGTTAAAGACATGAAACCATGACATTGTCTGATCCATGGCATGTACATCAAATGTGCACAACGCTTCAAAAACATTGGAGGAATTAGCATCGTTGTGTTCAAATTCCAAGAAGCTGCAGCCTTTTCTTTCAAGGAAAGATGTCTCAGGCAGCTACCAAGACAAAAAATTCCCAACCAACTAATCATGTTAAGTTGGAAAAAAAGAATCACATTATAATTATGCTGAACAAGTGTCAACCCCCTCTCTAAGAAAATGTAAAGCAGAATCACTGTTATAAGCCATGGTGTTCAGATGGTCATAGAATTTGGGATAAATAAATGATTTCTGTCAATTAGTCATTATGTATATATATATATATATATATATTTAACAATATTAGGCTGTGTATGGGGCCACGTGCACATTTATGCGGCGAGAACAGAACTTCTCTTGTCTATACCACACTGAGCAAAAGAGAAGTAAAGACAGCACCAAAATATCCAACTGTCAGAAACCAAGGAGGTCTGTGGGGAAGTAAAAACATTTCTGAAATTCATCAGACACACTTGAGAATATACAGGCCAATTAGGCGTGTGAAACTGCACTGGACCTTTAAATTATAGTCAACCTTTTGTCTGGGGTTAAGCCTGTCTGCCATGGAAAACATTAAGTACAGTGTAGCTGGCGTTACTTCCCCACCCGAGAGGCATGTTTTTTTCTGTCTTTTGTGCTTTAATGACTGAAGGTGTGACAACTCTCACATCTAAATGACTGAACCAACAAAGAGTGTCACCCTCAGCCTGTTGCTGACAGTACTCCATTACTGATAAGTATGTACACTCTCAATGTGTTTTCACCATCTCTGATTTGTCAGGTGTTTCATTGGCGGGATTAACAGACATCAAAACATACATAAATCATTCATCACTGACTGTATCAATTTACAGTTTGTCAATTGATTTTCCAGGAAATGCATGTGTAAGAGATTAATCAATTAATCAGAATTAGGAACTGACGTATTAATTAATAGTGAAAATAATCATTAGCTGCAGCTGTATAATGGATTATTTGACAAACCCTTGGTGTTTTTACACTTTGCTATTACTACCTTTACCTAACTAAGTTACCAGTAAAAGTCCTGTATCCAAAGTATAAAGATATCATACACAACATGTATCAAAAATCTTAATGCAGTACTATTAAAGTATCACAAAATTTTACTTAAGTACAGCGTTTGAATGATACATTGTTATTTTCCACCACTGTATGAAGGATTTTATCGATAGCCGCCACCCCTGCCAACTGTTCAGCTATTTTAGTTTTGGGAACCACCACAACTACACACCTGTAGCCTGAGAGTCTCTACGCAAACAGACAGTGACGGGGCACCTCCTGTACACCAACCTGTATTTATGCGCGCGCGCACACACGCACACACACACACACACACATGAGCACGTGCACAGAAGATATGAATAGAGGTGAATCCTTTCCAACACACACACACACACCAAAATTACTGTTTTGATTTGCTGCTGCACAACACTGGATTGTGAAACCAAGTGGCTGCTCCCCATTTGTTCCTGTTCTCCATCCAGCAGTCATGAGGGAGGACCTCAGACATCACCATGGTGACCACTAATAGTTTGGTGCCAAATAATGTTGAAAATGTCACAGATGTTCACATACACTTAAGATACTACTAAGTATCATGTATCACATCAAGCACATGTTGTGTACACCTTTTGTGCCAACCGCCCCCCCCCCCCTGATGTGATGCCAAGCAGTTCAAAGACAGAAAAACCCTGCTTGGTGGCCACGGCTGGATTAATCTCCTGAGAGGCCCAGAGGGAAAATTGTGTTGTCGGACCCCTCTTGACTATACTACACATGGAAGTTTCATTACTTCTTCTGGCACCCACAAAACCAAACAGTGGGTCTAGGGCTCAACTGATTAGTTGATTCACAGAAATGTAATGGCAACAATTCGGACAATCGATTAACTGTCATTAAGTCATGTTTTAAGCAGAAATTCTGAAAATGATCTGGTACCTGCTTCTAAAATCTGAACATTTGCAAGATTCATAGCTTTCTATGATAATAAACTCAACATCTTTGGGTTTTGGACCGTTGGTCAGACAAAAAAAGGAGATTTGACCATGTGAACTTGGGCTTCAGGGAATAAAAATGGGCATATTTCACTATTTTCCAGCACTATATACACTGAACGGTCAATTGATTAGTATATAGCCGTCAGATGTATTGACAATGGATATAATAGTTGGTTGCAGCCTTAAAGTTCTCAAATGATGAAACATACTTTGTCCAAGGTTTTCTGTGTGTAAATTACTCTGCATAAAAAAAAAAAAAGAGTAAAGTGATTTGGTAAAACATAACTTTACAACAAATGAGCTCAATATAACTCCAACATCATAAGGTATTGAAAGCAGATTCTGAGATTCTGCTTCAGTGCTGCACATTTCTAACAAATTTGCGATTGATCAAATTGTATACATAGAAATAAAGTAGAGTAAACCTATGGCTTTTGGGGCCCCTATGGGTCTGGGACCCCTGGGCAATTATCCACTTTGCCCATGTGGGTAATCCAGCCTTGTTAGTGGTATGATAGGGCCCTATTTTTTTTTTTTTTTTTTAAAGAAAACTTCTGCGTAAGACAAAAAGTCTGCGCCTGCAGCACCGGCCCCGAGCCGGAGAGAGGCTAAAGCCCTTTAAATTTCACACGAGCACTTTTTTTTTCGACGATTAGTGAAGAAAAAATATGTAATTTTGGACGGAAGCTTTGTCCACATTACTGCTGCGGTTCGTCATTTTGCAATTATTCCACATGTGGTTAAGAGTTTAGTGATGTTATTAGCACTTTGAGACAGGAAAGTGATAAAAGCTGACAGGAGCTCAGTCCTCACAACATACTCACGTTCTCCGTTATCTCGGATGGGCACCCACCGCAGCACGACAACTAACCAACAAGTTGGACTTCGCATAACGGAAATGTGTTGAGAAGCATCTAAAGTAACTCAAAACGACGTCGGCGAGGACCAACAGACACTGGGCATCAGAGGAGAAAGCTGCATGCTAAAAAAACCCGTCGCTTTCGTTCTCATTGTGCGTGCATGCGACGGTTCCTCCGCACACAGAGAGGGAAAAAAAAGGAGGAAAGAAAACTTTCAGCCACGAACTTGACGCGGAAAAAGTGGCGACTCCTCATTTCCGCTGTCAAAAAAAATGTGCCGCGGTCCAGCTGCGTCAAGTTAGAGGAAATTCAAAACATCACTTCCCACTCCGTCTTTTCAAAATAAGAGACGTATACCAAGAGGAGGCACCAGTAACCAGGGCCGGATTAACCCACTAGGGGGCCCCTGGGCACAAATGACCTCTGAGACATAGTTGACATAGGTGGATGATTTAGTCCTATTCCTGAAATACATTTTTTTTCTGATGACACCCACTCTAGTAGTTTTGCTTTAGTAAAATTTGCAACGAAGAACTTTTAATTTGGTATTTCACAGTGTGGTATTGCTTTATTCTAAACACTTTGTCCACCTTCAAGAAGTAGTCTTTTTTTAAACATGCCACTGTGACTCCGTGTAACTGGTGCAGTTAATTTATATGTCAACATGTGCCTTTTATCAAGCATTAAAGGGTCTAATATCTGCAAGATCGTAGAATGGTTAATAGATTTAATAGACCATTTTTACAATTTTACTAGGAAAAGGCAAATATTATACAACTCTTGCTCTTTCTGTCAATGCCTGTTGGCTTAAGTAGTTAAATGATGACTATTGCTGTCTTGGAAGTTGCAAATCCTTTGCCCAGATTTTTATTTGATTTCATAGACAGGCACATATAAATTTTGGTAACACAATGTGTGTCTAATCCAATAAATTATACTACGAAATACACTGTCATGTAAACCCAACTATACAGGGGACTGTGATAAGTCAGACATAAATTGCAACAAGCTTATTCAGCTGAATTTTATTAATATACTAACGAATATGTCTGTGGAAAACACGTCCTCTACCTCACATACACTTGGTGTCCACTTGATTAGGTACACCTGTACAGTCTAATGCTGTCCAATACAAACATTCCTCCATGAATTCAACTTTTATGATGTGCATAATGCAAAGTTTTTGTTGAGACTATTATAGAGGTAACAATTAAATGATATGTTTTACCACTGAGGTCACAGTGTGTTAGAAAAAAATTGATATTATGGCAGAGCTGTATTATTGCAGAACTCTTATGTTGAAATTATCAGACAGGAAACTTCGTGTTGTCTGCAGCCGGTTGCCCCATTGACAAGTACAGTACGTGCAAGATGCAGAAACTGTCCAGACTCTATCAACAGGTCTTTTGAGATACTGTACATTTAGTTCTGTTACTGTAAACCATAGGTGTCTGTCAGTGCTTCAATAGTTATTTCTATGGTTTCACATCCTACATTGCTCCTTTCATATAGTCTAAAATCTGGTTACAATAATTCCTTTAACTGATTGACCATTACAGAACAAAGGCGGATTAAGAAAAACATTTCTATCAACTTCAAGTCAAGTGGTGCAACACTGTGCAACTAAATACACCATACTGACCTACCGTGCAAGGAGACAAGTTAAACATCACGTTTATCTTCCATGTTTCTGATCTTCCCATTGATGACAAAAATGTTTTACTAAGCGCTTACCACATACAAGATAAGATAAGCTTTTACTGATCTTCAGAGAAGAAGTTCAGGTTCAGAACAAGAATAGAAAAAGTACAGATGAAGAGAGAGAAGTAAAAAGAGAAATAAAATACAGAAATAATGCATTGAAACCTGTGGGTCAAGAGGTCAAAAAAATATAAGTATATAAAATTAAATAAATTAATAGTGCAGTACTGTCTCAAGTGAAGTGTGATAGTGGTGTAATTATAGCAGCAAAGTATATTACAAAGTATATTATCTACGAGTAATAGGATACCATGTCCTATAACAGCATCAACCAGAATAGTATATAATATGAAGTAATGATACTTTGTCTGTATTAATACTAATATTGTATATTTAAGAAGAACAAGGAAATTTCAAACACACACTTTATGCAGGTTCACATTTGAAAATGTTGTATTTGTTGTTCTCTAGAGATCCAAACCTTTGCTAGTTTCTGTCTCCAGCCCTGTCCCAAAAGGTGTAAACTAGTAATCGATTTACCTGATGTCAGGGGGTTAAGACTACTGCCTAAAATTGTTGCACAGCGACACCTTGTGAGAGACAGGCTGAACAGCACCAAGAATGTACGTGGTTTCATAAGGCCAGCCCAGACCCATGCATGAGCGCAGAGGACCCACCACACTCTTTAAAAAGAATAACAAGAACATCTAATGCTAACATCAGCCATACTAGTAAGTAAAAACTTGGCTTTCACATAGGTAACATTATTATAAATAAAGACAACTAAACTTCAGCAGATATTGTGATCAAAGAAAAATGAACTACTCACAACATAACATTAACAGTTTATTGAGCTGTTTACAGCAAATGCTTCATTCTTCATTAACAAACATCTTTTCAGGGTACCATATCAAGACAATGTGTTAAATATTTTTTATTATTCAATATAATACTCAATGTGTATTATAACATTGAAAATTGTTACTAGAATCATAAAAGTTAATGAAAAAAAAACTGACAAATTGGTTATTGTGCATTTAGGTTGCATTCTTCATTTGGCACTCTTGAATAAAGATAGATACTACTATCATTTATAGGGTTATTTTTGACACATTCACATATTCCTTTGAATATTATTGTAAAAAAGATTATTGTCTTCTGTGATTACAGTAATAGACTTCTGGAATGATACAATTGGCAATAATACAACCATAAATTTAGATGCTGCTTTGATATTGCTGTTTTAAAGAAACAAAATCCACACTGTACCACTCCTTCCCACATCGTCATTTCTGCACAAGCCAAGAGTATAACAGTAATGACAGTGCTGTGCATTGATGCAGACTGAGGGAGCTGAGCCATTGTCAAAAAGTGATTGCAGAGATGAGCCTTTGGCAAGAAAATAGAAAAAAAATAACAGCAGTACAGTGGAAAAAGAGTCAAAAGTTAACCCTCCCATCGTTGTGGTCCTATGATAATGGTTGCGAGTGCAATAACATTATAAAGATAAAATAAGGCACCTATAAAACAAAAATGTAAACAGCTATGTGATTGGATGCAGACTGCTGGTGTTAATTTCCAACATGGAATAGTAAATATTTGTATAAAAACCAAGAGGTTAGATGTTCACGTACAGTATAGGCCTCCAACAGTTACACTCATTCAGTAACATTAAGGGTTAATATGTTGTAACAAAAAAAAACCAACAGTTGCATAAAATTAAGATGATTTGATTGTTTAACATGAAATTATCAGAGAATTATGAAGACAAATGTTAAGTCCTGTAAGTTCAAGGATAAAGAGAATCAAAAGAGAACTAAGTGACAAGCACTCTTATGAAACAGCATCATCTGGCCGCTGGCTAACAAGGGCTAAAAATACCGGGGTGTGTTGCTCTGAGCTAGACATCCAGCTCCCACCACAGTCCCCAGTGACTGTCGAGAGGATGTTCTGACATTAGCAAACCACAAGGCCTCTGGGGCGAGATATGCCCCGGTGGGAGAATGGAGGAGAATCTGGACTAGTTTTTCTCCAACACCGTTTCTTATTTCCAGACTATCCACGATTCTTTATAAAAGTGTGTCTATTAAAATGATGTCAGTGTTGAGGCGGTTCAAATTTGCAGGAAACTCGAAATCATGAATTTAAATGCGAGATGTCCTGGTGCCCATGCCATTAGATTGTAAAAATATCACCAACCGTTCAGTGGTCTCTGCTCTGCTGTTTCTTTACTTTAATCTTATCTTCTTAATTTCCAGATTCAAACACTTTGTTTCAAACAGTTGTGTATTGTTTCATCTCCGACAGGGGAAAGCTTTGACATCACCACATGGGGACTTCAGTCATACAGCTGCAGTATTTTCTATGCGCTATGGTTAATGTATCACTATAGCAACCTGTAATTTGTTATTTCATTTGAATTTAACAGAAACCACCCAGGGCCTTTCACTTCCATTAGAAAAATACTTAACTGTGGTGACTTGTTTATTTATGTGTAACTATAGAAAAACATGACTTTAAATCGAGGTCTCTATAGCTTTAAAGAAAACTGACCCCAAAATTGCATCCCCAACAGATGCAATTTTTCGAAGTACGTTCGGAAGCTAGAAGGGCAGAAGAAATCTTGAAAGTATAATAATAGAACAGAATACTTTTTTGTGAGTTTTATCTACTAGAAGGCCAAACTCTTTGCATCTTGTTAGAAAAACAGATTATTTTAAAAACTGTACTTTTAACATTTTTACACACAAAACTGTGGAAAAGAGCATTTTTGTATTTTACATGTATTTTTAACTTTAAGGGATTGCACAATGGATAGTGTTATTCTTTAAGAGCGATTGATTCCCCTGTGCCAGACAAGATCTGGAATCAATCTGAAATTTTTATTTGTCTTTTTTGATTGGTGATAAAACTGCAATTTGCAATTACGTCACAGTTCCCTCCCCTTAGTGTTGGGTTCAGAAGGGTGTTAACATTTCAGGATGTTCAAGAAGGAATGATGGAACTGTGGAAAAAGAACTGATCAATTTCCATCAGTTTACTGGCTCTGCAGCCACTGCACCCTCAGTTCCTCCACCTCTTTGCCGTACCAGTCATGGAGTTTGGAGAAGCAGCCAGTGCCAGGGGAGACGGGGCTTTCCAGAGATGCTCCCCTTCTTCTGGGTGGCACTGGTGGAGCCCTCACCCCATCAGCCCCATAACCAATCACACTGCCATTCCCAGAGTCTCCATAGCCTTCCCAGGCCACACAGGAAGACCCTCCCTCAACAAAACCGTTAGCCAAGGCAACTTGTGGTTTACTCCATGCAACTCCATTCTCTTTGGAACACCCAGAGATGAGCTGCACCTCATCCTGGAGGCCCTTTTGAGCAGAGAAGGGGCCTGACATCGGAGGGGCACTTGATGATGATGATGATAAGGAAGATAACGATGATGAAGAAGAGCATGCTCCAGACCTGGACCGTGCCACCTGGTTTCGCCTGGAGGATTTAGGCTTGCCCTGCAAGCCTACAACTCCAGCCCCGACAGAGCCACCTCCTGCAACCTCCTGGATCTCCTCCAGCTGCCTCTCCAGCTCCTTCACCACCAGCCTCATGTAGTCGAAGCTGGCCCGGGACAGCGCTTTCACCCATGACTCCATGGCTGCTTGGCTTTCAGCAGCCATCTTGTACACCCGTGCTTTGGCACAGTCAAATTTGATCGCGAAGGCGAACTCCTCAGCTGACTCGCACAGCTCCACAGTGCATCCCTCAAGGACAATGACACCGATGGGCTCTCGGCTTTCGCGCTCCTCAAAGTAGAAGAGCATGTTACCCTTCAGGACAAACCAGCGCCGGTGATAAGCTGTGTTGCGCTCACCCTTTTTGAACAGGAAGCCTGTCTTGTCTGGCGGTGAGTCACAGGTGGCGTAATGCGCCACGCTGCGTTCATTCAGCTTCATGTTCTCCCCTTCTCCTTTTCCTCAGAGGATTCTTTATTTACCTAAAGAACAACATAAAGACAGAGGTCATCTCCAAGGTTAAATGGATTAGGCCATATTCAAGGGTGCAACAAGAGTCTGCAGCTTTTATTTACAATGAGTCACTGCACCAGCACATTTTGCTTATTAGTTGCGCTTTCTGTTTTAAGTTGTACTAATCAGTGGTTGCTGAAAAAGAAATCTGCTCTCAGTACTTGATGATGATGTACACTTTTAGTTTATTGACATGGTAATATAGCAATACTAAGAATGTGTTTTTGCTCTGCTCCTGTTAAGAGGAAGTCAGGGCAGGGGGGTCAGCAACAAGAAAAAAAGAAAGAAAGAAAGAAAAAAGAGTTAGAGGGAGCAGATGCATGCCAATCAGACTTCAACCTACATCCTCTGGTCTCCTCCTTGCTGAGCCATCCTGGCGGCGTAAATACTGATCTTTTATTTTCATTTGATATGTCACAGAACAAGTGTGCAGACATAATCTAATACATACTGTTGCCAAAATCAAAATGTAGTATATACAGAAGAGATACTGGATAGACTTGATCTGGTGCAAAAGTAGGCCACCTTGAAAGGCTGACTTGTACTACTGTGAGAAATTGTTGGGTTATTTGCTCTGTAATCACATGTTCAATGGTAAGCTAGGGCTCAAACTGTGTAAACAACAACTAATCCAATTTTAATCTGTTAAGAAGGAAGCAGTTAGGTTAAAGTAAGGCTACCACCTTATTTATCCTAATCAATTTTGTCTGTGTTGCTGACCGGACGAAACGCTATCAAACTACGCTTTTTTGTACTTACGTGTTTTTTCTCATATCCAGCTGCCATCCACCTCTGTCCTCCCGTCACATCAGGAGCTCACAACTTATCATATCTCCATCTTCTTTTGTCTCCCTCCGTCTGTCCTCATGAAAGCTAGGGGAGACAACGGTTTCAGGTAGTATTACACACTTATGCTCACAACAAAACTGCCAGTGACATCCATGGGGTTCACCAGCTGCGACACGACAGGACTGAAGCGTCGCTGGTTCCCCACGAGCCCCCTCAAAGTGGAAATGATGATTAGCTGGTTTCAGACACGAGAGGCTGACATTTTACAGATATGAGCTGTTTTTTTCCACCTCTCTGCGAGCTAATACGTGTTTTGGACGAATGATTCAGTCTCAAGCGGGGCTGGCTGGTCACAAGATTTTGACACATCAGCACTATGTGGGGATTTGTGTCGGGCTACAGAAATAACACGTTCAATTAACACACACACACACACACACACACACACACACACACACGATGCTACAGATGTACGCTACACCGTCTGAAAGCTAGACTCTCTGTGCCAACGCATTTAGCCACTTTTGGTGAATACAAATGTGCATCCAGCGTCAGCATTTTGAGTTCAGCAGCTAACAGAGCTGTACTCAGGCAGTGAGTTAAACCCACACATTATTATAACATTAAGCTAAGAAGCTAAGCGTCACTAATTAATACCTTCAGATGAAGACGCCTCCCTCTGTCAGGCTGATATTCCCCCGGTTGTTTATTTATTTTTCCTTTATCTCTCTTCCTTCTGGCTTTTCTTTTTTTTCCTTCGTTTTCTTCACTGTCACGTGACCTGTAGGGAGGGTACATGTTATATTGTACGCGGCGAGCTGGACTGGGAGGGAATTTCACTACAGCCTTGCTGCCGTCCTGGTGAGACGTTTGGCATGCGGATGAGCGGTAACATAAAACAAGCGCACCACGTCTTTGCCCTTGGAAATGCGGCATGTGGGCAGCTGCTACACCTGCACAGATGGACCATAGATGCTTCGGTTTCTCAAATCTGAAACTGTCTTTTAAACAGGATTCTCTTGGTTAATGTGGTCCAGAATTTGACTAGTGTATTAGTGGTTTTAGATCTAGACCTGGTACAAAATGTGGTCTGGTTGGGGAAAAACAGTGAAATTGCCCTTTTTTGTGTCCTCACAAATAAGATAAATGTTTCACAAATCTAAAACAGTGTTTTAAATAGTCTTTACACTCTTTGTTAATCTGGTCCAGATTTAACAAGATTAAGTAGGCTAGATATGACAAGAGTAACTATAGTGGCTTTTATCTAGTTGCTAAATTGCTTCTCTTGTGTTTTCACAAATAGAATAAAACTTTCACAAAACTGAAACTGTGTTTTTTATCAGTCTTTAGCTTCTCTGGGTTAATGAGGTTTGAGGTTTTCACAAACCAAAGGTTTCACAAATATTGGACTTACTGGAGTCTACTTGGTCATTATGGCCAGTTTTGACAAATATAAATGAAGGATTTTCTAAACGTAGACCTGGTCTACTTTAGTCTGGATGGAAAAGTGAATGACTGCGTCTGACATTTTTGACATCTATTCAACATTTATTCTTTAACCCTTACTGTTTGTCTTTATCCACCACTGCAGTGAGATTTTTTTACTTGAGTAATATTTGTAGAGCTGAAACAATGAATTGATTTATTGACTGACTGAAGATTAATCTACAGCTGTTTTGATACATCCGTCATTTTCTTGTTCCAGCCTCTCAAATGTGCTATTCTTTGTCTCAGTTAAAAAAAAACGGCTGATAAATCAATCATGAAAATAACTGGCAATACCTCAATGTAAAAATACTCATAATTTCATTCACTGAACGAAAGATATGGCAGCAACATGTGCTACTTTCTTGTCTCCAAGGGGAAAGCCAGATAAAACACAGAACACATGCAAGGCATAAACATGAAACGTAGTGAAATGCATAAAGCAAGTGCAGCAGTAGATTATATCAGTGATGTATTGACACGTAAGTAACATTTAAATGCCATAGCTTGTAAAAGAAAAGCTAATTAAAAAAATTTATACTGTAGAATAGTTTAATCTCTAACACTGCATCATATTTTATGAGACGATCATATGCTTTTACATGCAAAATGTCAATCTTAGAAGCTGTAGCTGTTAAAAAAAAATGTGAGTGTGTGTGTGTGTGTGTGTGTGTATGCACCTTTGTGTCCATTTATTCTGCTTTGGCAAAATTGTACATTGACAGAAATGAACTAAAAGCAACTAAAGATTTGCTTTTCATTCACATATGCCACAAAGAGCTGCACAGTACAACTCCAGTCCTCTTTGGGGTTGGGTGCTTTGCTCAAGGGCACCAAGGCAGTGAGTTACACATGCACCCTAGTTGTGATTTTTCCAGTTCATGGATTTGAACTTGTGACGTTCTGCCCTGTTGCTACAACCACATCCTTCATCCTGAACTGCTGGCTGTGGACTGGGTTATAGTGTGTATGACTGTGACAGGCCACTATGAATTCATTAGAATATCATCTGGAGACAGATGATGGCCTTATCACCACCAGCCTGCTATCTCCTCACGCTAATCTTCAATTAACTGATGTAACTGCTGATGCCATTTAATGTATTTTTCTTTCTGAAAGGTTTATTCGCACTGCTTTTTGGGAGCTTTGATTAAGTGTGATGCGCTTGCAGTCAGTTTAATTTCCTCTATTTGACTCCCAGTTCACAGATTCTTGATTCTGTGAAAGATTAAATTGCAAGAGCACCGTTTCTAATAGAAAATACAAACATAAAATTATCAACACTCTCTGTAGTTGAAATGATTTTTCAGTCCATAAAATATACACAGACACACCAACATTAAGTGCAAAGTGTTTACTTTTTCACAAGTTTTTTTCCAACAGTTTGTGGACACAAAACAAACTATCACTGACAGCTTTTTTTCCCCAATCATCTTTAAAACTGATTCTTGATTGATCCAGAGTTTGGTCATGAATTCAGTCTCTGTGTCCAGTGAGAGGTGGAGTTTACAAGTGTGGTGTCTCCAGTCTGAATGTGGAGAGAGGCTGTGTGTATTAAAGAATTTTTTGTTGCTCTCCAATGTACGTTTTTCACCCTTTTATTGATCCAAAATGGCTTCTAAAAAAGTTCACCTCTATATATACATATTAGAATTCTTCCTTTTTGTTCTCTGTTTCTTTATTTTTATCTTGTCCTTATAAACCACTCTGTAATCTCTGGTTTTGATAAGTGCTGTATAAATAAACTTTTAATAGTTTTATTTAATTAGCGATGCCTCATTGGCCTAAGCAGCGTGGTAATACCCAGGAAATTTGTCAGGTTTATAGTGACTGCAGAATCAACCTGATGGACATCATATGAGGAAATGAGAGGGAATACTCCTTAACTCTGTATCATGGAGAGCAGAGCACCCTGCATGTTGGACCCACCAACAGACAGCCTCTCCACAGAAATGCATAGAAATACACAGTGATGGCAGGACAAAGTGAAGAGTCAGTCATGCATTCATTCAGTCCCATGCCTCCTGTCTGATAAAGCACAACTAGGTATTTGGTTTACGCCATTCATCTTCTCCACCTTACATTTTCTTTCTCATGGTACAGCCCGTTCTGTTAAGTTTTTTGAAGTGATAATACTGAAGCACTTGTTTTTCAACCATACAAACTCTATTCTGTTGCTATATATAAATAACTCATCCTGCTAGGCTCTGCTGAAAAACACGTACCTCGAGGGAATGTCAGCTTTCGTCAAAATACCTCTCAGTCATCCAACACAACAATATCAAAAATATCATCTCTTTAAATGTTAAAGTCTCTGTAGAAAAATGCCTGAAATATAGAGATATCAAACATGTACATGTATATTTGTATACAAAGAAAATCTGATGCAAATTATTACTTCTTCAAGGATCCTTTAAAGCTGTAACTATGCCACACTGTTCTGTATTTCTGCATGTTATCGTGGAAAAAAACATAGCTTGCATGGCACCAATTTAGCACATAGATTTTGATGTAATGAACATAATGTCTGGACACAGATCAGTGACCACGTCATCATTCATTTCAAACCATTAGTCTTTCCAAAATACGCTGTGATTTGTGCATATGGCACGCGCTGACAGAATATCACTTTCTCCTTATCTGCAGTCCAGCAGAGCATTGTTTTGCTCACAGGCAGACCTGTCAGACTCTCACGACACAAACAATTACAATTCTTAAAAGGCAAATTCCATCGGTTGAGTGGAGCTATTGATTTCCATCTGAGTATACACAGAGAAGTCTGTGTCGACATGAATCACATAGTGGCTGACATCATTTCACCCCATCTTGTACTTCTTCATTCAAACTTGCCTCTTCACTTTTGATGATAGGGTTTCAGCAGCGTTCTAATCTTTAATTCAACAATTTCTATGTAACAAAAATACCCCCTCCACAACTATAACTTCATCTATCTGTATGCACTTACATACAGTGACTGCCCTTGCTGTTGCTTCAGTTTCACAGTAACATGAGCCTGGTGGTTGTTTAGTGCTCAAAAGTCCAAGTATGAATTTGTCTAGAAGATCATGTCTCCAGTTGATTGAGAGCCATTAGTGCTTTATGTAAGAGAAGGTTGATGCTTGGCCTCAGCTGTGGCTCCTCCGTCCCCGATCAACCAGGGTCGATCAGTGTATGAAACAAGCATCCCTCCCACTCGTATCTCAAGTATCTCAATGGGTCCTGCAGAGGAAAAAGGGGAAACACATTAGTGTGAAAATCTGACTGCACAGAGGAGAGCCACTTGACAGAGTAGTCACAGTCGCTTTTCACAGAGCAAAATGAAAATATACCAAGGTATGCCCATTCCCCACACACAAGCATCCAGACACTTACACAAGTCATCAAAGTTAATAGCACTGAACTGTCTGGCACATTTTCTGTATGGATTTAAATATTTTTTAAACCTTCCGTTTTGTTAAAAGACAAAAGGGACGGCTGACTCTCCTTAAATAGCTGTGATTTTTTTCAGTTTTTTCTTAGTCAAGTCTGGAGTGGTTCATTGAGCAGAGGACCCATCTGGGTCATTGTGGCTCTTACAAATCTGATCCTGTTGTTGAGATATTGTTTACCTTCTCTGAGTAAGGTGCAGCTGATGCCTTTAACTTTTAACAATCTCCAAAGGAGCGTGAAATCCTCCGATTAAGTTTGCTTCACCACCAAAGCTTTCTAAGTTGCACTGAGCCATCTCACGCCCTTTGACTTTCTCACACACATTGCTGCATGTACTCATGCATGCCTTTTTGCACTCTCATGCACCTTTAAACACATGCACATGTATACCTTGAATATTAAAATGTATGCATATGAGTGTGCAAAGACATTTTGACACACCCACTTACTTTCATCATAACTTTGTCTGAGTCACAGATATACTGTAAGCACCAAGACAAGCCGGTATCCATGCTTAATGTGCACTAGATTTACTTTTGAATGCTCTGATGTTTTGCAATGTAGGTCATGTCTATTTTGTATTCTAGTGAACTTTGCATACAGTATCTCTATTACAGATGTAATGCCTCTGGCATGCAACACCACAATTATTTACCTTTCATTTTGTTTAATGCTTTTCAGTGATCATAATGAAATGTAGTTGATCGAAGGAAACAAAAATCTAAGTAAATGATGCATGCAGAATGGGGATGAGCAAACAGACAACTGTGTCTCTTGGCAGACTATCACCACTAACAATCAGACAGAGAAACAACAGCTAATTAATATTCATTGGCAAAATGTGTCTCACTCTGACACATTTATTGAGTATAATTGCACACCGTGCACTTGCCAGGTTGGGAAATGGGATGAGGACAGTACAGTTAGGAGACGCACTATAAGCACACATATGACTATTGTGTTATAGGACAACAAATCAGAGCTACAGGTTTATGTTTACAAATGTAGCTGTAGCAATCTAACCAATCACCTCAATGAGATTTTGAATTAATTATGGAAGCAGCAGGTTCGCTCATTTACTTGATTAAATGAGGTGTCGCACTAGTGACGTTGGCAGAACGTGGGGTTGAAATCAAAAGCACGCAACCTTTAAAATGGAGGAGCAACGGCACACAATAATTCATTAGCATCAAGGAGCAGGTTTTTTTTTTCATCGCTAGAAGGTCATTTGTAATCCAAAGGTAAGAAGTGAGGGATACAGAGGCTGTTGCAGCTCTGGGAAGACAAAGTCAGTGGACCTTTTGATTAAACATACAAATGGAAATGCTGCCAAAGGTGTTCGCTGTACAAAGTATCTGATATGTTTTAATAATAGTTACCCCACCCACATGTATATAGAGATACATGTGCACAGAAGAGATTGTTATGCATACAGCTGCTGCTTAGTGGGAGTGAAACACCATCCAAGGGGAGAAGAAGAAAGAAGAAAGAGAGAGAGAGAGTCAGGGAGAGAAAGAGAAAGAGGGAGACACACAGAGAGAGAGAGAGAGAGAGGGAGAGGGAGACAGAGAGAGAGAGGTGGGCTATGAACTAGAGCTGTGAGCTGTAGGGAGTAGGTCAGTGCAGTTGAGTCAGTCCTGACTCATGATGGAGGCGGTGAAGATCCACCTCCTCCTTGCCCATTACAACTTCATCCTCAAGCCTGGAGCACTGGAGCTCAGATAGCCATTTTAAAAACAGTGAAAAACACCTACAACCATGGTCAGAGGAGCAGAGCTTTGTGTGTAACAGGAACAATCAGATAACAAGTCATGGCTGTATTAAACAATGAACGATGAATCCAAAACTGACAGACCCATTTTTGCGTCTATAGCTGGTCAACTTGTGCAAGTGTTTCTCCCACTTCCCGCTCTGGGTGCCGTCAATGCATGCACATTAGTCGCCTTCCATCAATGCATTCTCTCCAGGCGGCTGGTTAAGGTTTGAATTGATTCATGTAAAATAATGACCTTAATATAAAATTTAAAATACATTTTGAAAGCATATTAATATTCATAGGCTACGACTTAATGGCATATTTTGTTAAAGTGCAAAAGTACCCATAAATACATATGTTTATGCCGTATTTCTAAGTTAGAGAAAAAAGGTTTCTTTGGTATTAGTACCAAAACTCAGGTGTTGTACAGGAAGTAGTATCGAAAAATTTGGAACAATACCCAGACCTAGTAAACACTGCACCAACACTGTGTGTGTGTGTGTGTGTATGTGTGTGCGTGTGTGTGTGTGTGTGTTTGTGTGTTGTGTCTGTGTGTGTGAGCATGCTGCTGCCAAACTCATTAGGATCCATTTATACAAGGTAAATACAGTGAATGTTGTTCACTGAGAGCAATCATCTTGAGTTCGAACATGCATCCACATACGCTCCTACATTGCAGCAACATAATACAGCCCAAACACCATTAGCCTCCACTGCATTACTATTTCTCTTTCACCATCTCTCTCTCTGCCTGCCTCCACCACACATGCTCTCTTTTCCCTGTCTCTTTCTTTCTCTCTGTCCCACATTTTATTTCTCCCTCTGTATCCTTACCCCACCACCCTCTCAATCTTTCTCGTATTTCTCATGGCTGAATATCTACTGATCCCTAATCCAGACGCTGATTTTAGATTGTGAGGCCGGCGGGGTCATGCATTGGATTTAGAGTCATCAGTGTGTGCTATTCATACTTTTCAGCCTTAACCTCTGAGCTTCCAACTCTAAACAGATGTGTGTGTGTATGTGTATGTGTGTGCATGTATGTATATACACAGAGTGCTGCTGATTGGTGGCCATGTTCACATCAGCCTGTGGATGAACTATATTTGAAAATTAAATACAAGACTTTTCATGTAGAATTTACTGTAAAGCCATCAGTTTTGTCCACTAACACTAACACTTCTCTCTCTCTTCCCCAGCCCACCGAGTCACTCTCATTTTCGCCCCCACAAGAGGCGAGGAAGACACAAGATGAGGAAGAATGAACTCACTCATCTATTTCACAACCCTAATTGTTCATCTGCAGAGGCTTGTGCAAAGGTACAGATTCCACTACCTGTGTGTATCTCTTTGTGTCTCCTGTAACAGCCTTTACTCGTGTATATGTGTAATACATATGTGTGCAATAAAGAATTACTTAGGTGTCAGTGTATAGGAAGATCTTAAGGCTTTGGATGAAATCTGAGGGAAGCAGGTTTTCTTGTTTCAACCAGAAGGACATGAATTAATTAGAGCTCCTCTCTGAAAGAACTTCCTGAGTTTGAGACTCGTTAGTACCAAGAGCTTCCAGAAAGACACAGATACAATTTAGTTTTAGTGTTGTCAGCAGTCTTTCGTGAAAATTTTAAAGTCCCTGTACATTTTTCAGTCAATGCTCACTGCCTACAAACATCACACTCAGCACACATGCATCATACTTGGCACGCATACATCTATGCACCTTCCCACAAATATATACACTCATAAATATACATAAACAAATACGTGTATGCATAGACTCACAGGTGTGCATCAGTGCATGCAACTGCTCTTTTTCTTCCTCCTTTTCTCTTCCTGACAAACACACTCATACATGCACAAACACTCACCGCTTCTTGCTGATCTGTCTGCGTACGTCTTAGCAGTGGCATGGCAGTGCCTTTCTCACTATTCCACTCACTTTATCCATCCTTTTGTTTCCTATTTTCCATCCTTTCCTCTCTCTCTGTTTGGATAATCCAAAGTTCAACTGGAGTAGAAAGCACTCTTAAATTAGAAAACACTATGAATGATTCAAGAATGTTTAAGTTGGACAGAACAAGGGATTGTGTGTCAAACCGTTGTGGTGGTTGATTTGCGTAGGATTGTTTTCTGGGGCTTGAGGGAAGGTGGGTGAGGAGGCACACAAGGTGGAGGAGTATTTGCTGTCGGCGGGAAACTGTGGCTGACGGAGAGGCCACCGTTTTCCAACATTAAATCATGAGGAAGAGCATGAGGTGGAGGAGGGGAGGAGGAAGAGCAGCAATGCACTGGGCTGAGCCTCAAGTCATTCAGCTCAGCCTGTAAGTGTAGTTCTGTGTCGTCTACATCATATTGGAGGTCACAGTCAGGACAGTAACCGTGGTACTGGACCTTCTCACTGAAACGGACACGCTCCCTCTCGCGAGGCTCCCTGCCGGGCGCCTTGGGGCATTTGTTCTTTTCATGACGGAGTAGTGGCATGGGTCTAGGCAATGTAGGAACAAGCCCCGACTCAGGGATCCCGCTGTCACTAGAAATGAAACACGGTGTGGAGGAGAATAAATCCCTGTTTGGTTTCAACGGGAAAACCCCGCCATTCCTCAACAGAGACCCGTTAGCCTTGGATATATTCCCTGATAACACTAATGTTGGATGAGGCAGATTCTTAATGTTGTGATCCTCGGCTCTTAGCGTGGTATGTCTCGGAGGTGGTAGGGGCGGGTGGGGTTTCTTGAGTACAGTCAGTACTGCAGGAGGGGTGACAGGGACCGGGATGATGGGCGCAGGTGTTTTAAAGATGCAGTCATCGGGGAAGAGCTTCATCTTCTCTAGGCTGGAAGCAGTGGTGGTGGTGGTGGTGGAACTCGAACTGGAGTTGAGCGTGTCCGTCTTAGAGCTGTCTGTCAGTCCGTCCTCCTCCAGTTGCAGGTCACAAGTCAGGGTGTCAATCTCATGAACAACCTGGTGACAAGAAGAAGACATGTCACTGTGACAGCTGAGGTTGGGAATAATAAACAGTGTTGCATGAAATACGACAAACACAGCTAAAAAAAAACACTGACACTGCTAACTTGGAAAACAATGATGATCGTAATAGGAGCCAGGTGAGAAAAGAAGATGAAAAATTTGCTCTTGTTTAAAATTAATGTCTTTATCTCCTCATGTTCCTAAATAATGAATTAGAAAACATATTATATAAAATTTAAAGATACACTTTATGATTTATGAGTTTAAAAACTGATTAAGATATCACTATGACAACCATGCCAGAGTGAAAAGAAATATCACTACAATTTATGAGATCAGCCATGAGCCTGCCAGCCTCTGACTTAAATGATATACTACAACAATTCCATGCACCTTCAGAACTGAGAGAAGTAACGATATCAACTATTTTCTGGAAAAAATTGATCATTTGGAATACAAAAGCAGTGTTAGGGATGAATGAAAAAGACATTATAAACATTTAACAAAGACACACAGGGATATAACAAATAGCAAATGGTACAGATATGAAAAATCAATAGACTGCAAGTCTCCTGTTGGGAAAATTAGCACAAATGTTTGTTATGTTCTGCTGAAAGACAGCAAGAATCCTTAAAATACTGCAAAAAAAAAAATGTGAGCACAACAGCCTGCACAACAGGAGACAATTCATCATGCCATGAATTAACTCCAAGCAACTTTGGTATGAAAAAGAGACAAAGAAACAAACAGATATTTTACAGAAAGCAAAAGACATGCAAAATCACATCAGCAATCCACTCTGCAAGCAACACAATCTGAAAGAGCAAATACTGTCAGTTGCAGTGGTGCAATAATGTACATAGTGTGCCTGGGTGGGGAAGAAGACATAAGAAATGCAGTGTGGCATAGCCCATTGAACATTTTTGGGAAAGGAACAGGGCTAAACAAAGAACTATTGAAATATTTGAATGAATTTGCAATCTAGAACTGTAACATCATTTATGAATACGATACACTGTAGACCATCATTACAAATGTGGACAATAAACAAAATTGTAATAAAGAGGAAATGGCAGAGATGCTCAGCTCATTGTAGTAGAAATTAATATAATATTTTGTCTCAGTTGTAGATAGATATTTAGATCGAAAGATACTTCCTTTGTCCTTTAAGAGGAAATTTGTTTTCACAGCCTGCATAGGGAAATATGACAGAACTGTTGCAGCAGAAATTTGGTTTGCTGGCACCATAAAGGCAACGCTGGAAAATGATGTAAAGATGCGGCAGCACAAGTGGAGGCAATACATAAAACATACACACAGTACATACATATACACTGTGGTTGCAGTGCTCAGCTGAATTTGATTTAATATCCACCAATCAACATGAACCAATCTAAAAGGCAAACAAGGAACCCACTACAGAACTAAACAGTGACATTAGTGCCACAGACCATTAAGTGAAATGCCTCTAGTTGTGAGCTACTGATGTACAACATATTGCATTTTGTCCACTTGCACTGTGGGCACATCCATGGACAAAGTTACTCTCCCATACATTTATGTGTGCAGTGCTGAGGCAATAATGGAATCTGCAAGGACTGAAATTGCAAGCACATGTAATAAACATTGCCCAAGGAACCATTAGCATGGGGAATTAAATTAAAAAAGCAGTTTAACAAAAGGAAGTACACATGGTGCTAAACTCTGCTGTGAATGAATAACTGATGTACTGTAATGTAATGTCCATGTCCTTCAGCCATTTTCCTGAAGTCTATCAAAAAATATTCCCATTGGAGAAGAGTTCCTTACTGGTTTACTTCCATTAGTGCAGTTATTATTGCTTTGATGCCCAGAATTGAAGTGCGGTGTTGGACATTTTATTACTAGCTGCGTGATTACTGAGGATCCAGCAGTCAATGAGTGTAATCTAATATAAAATGAGCTGAATTCATAGTATCCTATAGATGAAACACTGTAGAATTAACCTGCAAGGAAAACTCATCAGAAAGAGAAAGTTAATATATTTCCTTTTACAACATTCATAAAATAATTACGATAATGACAATGAGCTTATGTTCATTTTCTGGATTAGTGATGCTTATCTCAGAGGAGCCCACTATAAACCACCATTGCTATCATCTAAGGGTTTAAAATGCATGTCCAAACAGTGGCTGGAGAAGAGGCTGAGAGAGAAATCAAGAGAGAGAGTGATGAGGAGAGAAACAGAGAGCGAGTGACTGAGAGGGAGAGATAAATAGAAAGATAGAGCAGGGGCAGAGAAGGCAATGGAGCTAAACTCTCCATGCAGTCTTTAAATGGATAATTTGTTGGGACACACACAAGAGGTAATACCAGTATCCCAGTGTGCAGGCCCTGCTGTGGGCCAGGCAGCCTCAATGGCTGTGCCAAGCATCTGGGCAGGGTCTCTCCTCAGAGCCAGGCTCGGCTCCAGCCCTGTTTGTGAGTTATAACAGATAACTGCATTTCAAATGGATTATACCCCAAACACTGGCTTTGATAGCAACACTCCCTCGAGGTATGTGTTTAGTGTGTGCAGTGTCAGAATAACTGATCATCTACACAATTTCCTGCAAGCAAAAAAAAAAGAAAGAAAGAAAGAAAGAAAGAAAGAAAGAAAGAAAGAAAGAAAGAAAGAAAGAAAGAAAGAAAGGGCACATCACGAAAAAATCACAACATAGATTACAATGCCTTCTTGTTCTCATTTATCTCTTGCGCCTGCTGTGAGACATTGTAAACTGCTGAAAAACACAAAAGAAGTCTAATTCAGCTCAACTTGAGAAAAGGGGAGCAGAGAGGCAGAAGGAGACAGATGCTGTGTCGACTGCCCATCCATAATGTAGGAACCAGAGGCTGTACGCAATAGGGTTTTATTAGAATGACAGCCTGTCATGTTAGGGTGAGATGTTTGGCATAGCAGGCCAGGTGCCTGGTGGCTGGTAGAGGAATGTAAACATAAAATACAGGTAGGACTGCAGGTTATTACAGCTGAGGTAGTAGCTAAGGATTCAGTGATTGGCATGAGAGGAAACACTGATTTGAAACAAGCACTGAAACGTGAAAACAGAAAACCTATGCACGGAGGTGCTTCTAGATATTATTTGCTCTGAGAACAATTTACTGCAAATAAAAACATTAAATATGCTCATATAATCCCCGATTCCTTCAGAGAGACCCCCCCCCCAACTCCTATTCAGCACCCCTGTCTTTGCATCACTGAGATTTGAATAACCAATCAGACAGCTGAGAGTTTTGATCTTTAACAAGGACTCTGTAGAGAGAGGAAGACGAAGGAAAGCAAACAACGAGATAAAGAAAGGATGAAGATGAGTGGCTGTGATAAATACAGACATGTGGTGGAAGATAACAAAAGACAGAGAAAGATGAAGATAAAGAAAGAGAGAGACACCACGAGATACAGAGAGAGATGAGAAGTGAAAAGACAACTGCTCTATTATTTGGCAAGAGATAATTCACAGCAAACAACAGTCAGCATTAAGATGATGAAATGCAACGCAAAAGCGCTTTCCTGGTTGAACCAACTTGTCCATTAAATATTAATTGTGATTACATTTTTCTCACTTTCATCAGAGCCTGTGAGTCAGGGTGAAGGAGCTGTCCTGTCATTTCACACCCCACATCCTGATGTGCCAAATGTCTCTCATATGGGAGATAATGATCAAATACATTAGTGGGCTAGGAGCACAGGCTGTATGTTTTGTGTTTATGTGTGTGTGTGTGTGTGTGTGTGTGTGTGTGTGTATTGTCAAAGCCGTTTCCAGGCCCCAGTGAGGTGGACATCAGCCTCCCAGCTCCTCTCAGACAAGAATGCTTAGAAAGATCATCCTCAAACCAAGCTTGTATAAAAGCTGTAACACAACATATGGTAGACTAGTGCATATATGCAAGGTGTCTTATGGCGTTTCCTGTTCATTTACCTCTTTGAGCTCTTTGGCTACATCCTTGAGGTCTCCCAGGATGGTTTCCAAATTCTCCACGATTGTCTTGATCTCCTTTTTCACTTGTACTTTGGAGACTACTCCTTCAGCGTCTGCATTTGGTGTCCCTGACATTCTTCAGTTTCGGGCACAGTCTATTTCGTGAAGGATCTCAGGTCAAATCCTTTGGTCGCCACGCTGCCACTTTGCCAACGCATTTTTATTCAGTCCTCCGCTCCCTTTTACTTTTGCTCCTACATCACGGCCAGGACGGAGCGAAGTGGCGTCGGGCAGTGTTGTGTATCTACCACTAGGCATGCGCAATAGAGCGTAACACCAAAAATTACGGTTATGTTAAAATATTGTATCATACTGTGAGAGAAACCGTCCACAGGTTTGTGCACCTTACACGTCTATGTCCAGCAACAACAAAAGATGACGTGCCAGGAATATCCTCCACGTCGAAAGGGCGCTAAATTCAATGAAATGCCCAAACACTAACACGTTAAAAAAAAAATGTGTTAACTGTAGTAAATAAAGAGAAGAACAGGAGGAAAGAGTCCACAGGCAGTTATCCAAACCGCTACACCGTCGGTCGTTATTTTAATGGTCCATAATCCTCAGGCATCGACAAAATGGTAATACAGTCCCCCTTTTTTCTTAAATAGTATACGGTTCTGGTTGTGATGCACCCCTGAAAACTGCCAAGTACCGACACCCCGGAGGGACTTTCCTCCGAAAAATACCCCGTCAGTTTCATCCTGTCTCCATCGCAGCCTCCTTGAAGAGTCTGAGCAGCCAACGTACAGGCGCTGAGGATGCTCTTGCTCTCTCTCTCTCTCTCTCTCTCTCTCTCTCTCTCTCTCTCTCTCTCTCTCTCTCTCTCTCTCTCTTTCTCTCTTTTTCTCTCTCTCTTGACACGGCTGCTGTTAGTTTGTTCCCATTTCATAACGCAGGCATGCCAGGGTTGAAGAGGTCCCCCCATTTATTAGTGCTATGACGAGGACTGTTGTGTTCAAGGACGCATCATGAGAAAATGGGCCCCTGGGTACAGACTAGTAAAAGGCCCCCAACTCCTCCTCTATAGGACACTCAGAGACATAAAATTATTACATTTGTGTAGGCTATACATGTAGTTATCTTGCCTCTCTTTGGTCATTTTTCATAGATTTTGCAGTTGTTTTGTGTCTGTTTGTGGCCATATTCTTTCTCCTCTGGTTGTTTTACATCTGCTTGTATTTCTTTGTGGTTGTCTTGCATCTCTGTGGTTGTTTTTTGTCTCTTGTGGTCTCTTAGCATCTCTTGGTGGTAGTTAGTTAGTTAGTTAGTTAGTTAGTTTATTCACTGGCAGAATAGTAACTAGATCTGCCTTTATCATTGTCATCATAGTCACCATCACTTTAACCCTTAGATGCATAAGTGGGTCAAAAATGACCCGGTGAGGTTGTTTTCTTGAAATATCTTCGTAATGAAAAATTGTTATCATTTCATATTCCAGTTATTCCTCAAAAAACATGTTTTTGATATAATGCCATTTACATTTTTAACTTACCTTTTATACATTTTAAGAAATTGTAGTTTTTGTATTACTACACCAAGCTTCCATAAGTGGGTCAAAAATGACCCGCATGCATTTTCTATGGAATCCAATGGGAACCTTTGATTCTTATCAACTGTGGTTGTCAGGAATAAATTAACTGTGGACCACACAGACTATATCAGAAGTGTCACCCCTCAGGAAGATTATCTTGCACAGCAAGAGCTGATACGTGTAAGTATTATCTTCATATAATATTGTGTGTGTGTCTTTCATGACTGTTTTTATTATTATTTATCAACAAATTAGCCTACTTTATAACTAGCTAACACTAACTAGCTAACTAAGATAGCAAACATTACTATATATATTGTGTGTGTGCGCGTGTGTGTGCGTGCGTGTATGTGTGTGTGCGTGTGTGTGCGCGCGTGTCATTCATGATTGTTGTGTGAAAGAGTATGTTATTATTATTTATCAACAAATTAGCCTACTTTATAACTAGCTAACACTAGCTAGCTAACTAAGTTAGCTAACATTACACAATGGATATTCACATTTTTCTATTGCTGTTCTGGGTAATTTTCTTTTTCAAAAATGTTAAAAAGTGAAAAATAAAGATATTTCAAAAATGAAATTATTCTTGTGTGGTCCTAAATATAATACTAAATATTATACAAGTGATTATTCTTAACCAAAATGACAAAAATGGCATAAAAACACATTGATTCTAATATGGGTCATTTTTGACCCACTTATGGGTTTTTAAGGGTTAAAAAAAAGTTTTTCTCATTTTGTTGCAGACATAGAGAAAAGAGCTGTAATAAGGTAAAAATCTGTCAGCTGTAAAATGAAAAGTTACAAAATGTGTTAATGGTGAAAGCTCATAAAATAACGAATTCAATTTTTTTTAAGAATTAAAACTAAAAAATCTGCAACTAACAATTACTTTAATTATCAATTAATCTGCTGATTATTTTCTTGATTAACCAATTGGTCATTTAGTCAATAAAATTAAGAAAATGGTGAAAAATGTCCATTACAGTTTCTCAGTGAGAATGTAAGTATAGTTACAGGTTTTTATCAGTACTGCGTAATCGCTTAATCAACTAGTTGTTGCAGCTGTGATTAAAACATACTGAAAGAAGACTACATGTGTAAATTCATTGGTGGTAAAGAAAACAGGGGTTAATAAAATCCCGGTTTCTGATTGGTCACTGCTGAGTCCGTCCCTTCGTGATGCGGAAGTGTAAGTTACAGAAGTTCACCCTGCTGTCTCTGAAAAGCAGTGTTGATCTTGTAGCCACTGTGCTGCTACTGTTCTGAATCAGAGAATAATATCCCACAGGAATGTCTTTGTCTTTCGAGGGGAGAGTCGTTCTTGTCACTGGGGCCGGAGGAGGTAAATACTCTGTGCAAACATAACTGATAGTTAGCTAGGCTGTCACTGCTGCTAACTGTAACTACGCTAAAATAGGCTTTTGCAACGTTAGCTCCTTATGCTAACTTGTTAGTTACGTAGATCTCTGTTAGGCAAACGATCAAAACAGTGAATGCACAAGTCTCGATTTCTGTCTGTTGTATGAGCTGCCCAGCAGATAATCTCGGTATATTGCCGATTGCTAACACTTGCCAAACAGCTGCAAGTCGCAAAGTCGTTAAAATAAACAATCTATGAACCTCCTGGAAACAATTAAACAACTTTGTTGATGTTGCTATAGGACCTATACTGTATGAATTGGACTAGCAGCAGACGTTTGTCAGTCTTTTGACTCATTCATTTGAATAACGCAGAGAGCAAAGTACACGTAACGCAATGGCTCCAAATAATACCACTGTAAGTATGTGAAAGGGCACATCCACCAACAACCCACAGTCAGTGGCCAGCACAAATATATGGGCCTCGTATTACCCATTCAATAAACCAAGTGTGTAAACCAGTGCATCTGTGGGGCTTATCATGTCAGTAATGAAGTGTTTCAAACAAATATAAGAGGATCTGAACAATCTGAAATGTTGAGATATTTCAACCCTTTCCCCCAACATACTTTTTCTTGCTGTGTGACGCTTTCACTGTGAGATTTTCTGTCACTAATTTGAACCCCCTACATCAAGAGAGGATTACTGTATTTCATAATAAAAGAAAGTCAAACAAGACCTCACTGGAGTAGTGTTTTATTTGCAGAATTAAGGTAAATTAGTTTCCAACAAGTGCTTGGCCAGGCCTTTGCAACATAGAAGTATCATATTAAAATTTTAGAAACCCTAAGATCCATAGATATATAAAATAGGTAACATGTATTAAATCTAAAATCACAGAATAAGAATTAAGAACTACTATCATTTTCAAATTGATTGCTAATAACCCAACCTTAGTTATTAAAGCTATCTGATAATCCTGAAGGTTTATTTCCCTCATTAAAACAGATCAAAACACTATAATAAACTAATGTACAATAAAACAGACTACTTGATGTTGGTGTTGCAAATCTTTCAGTTTTAACTCCTGAAAATGTCTGAAATAACTTTTATTATGCAGTTTATGAGCTCTAGTTTTCTCTCATGGTAGCTTATTTTTTTTATTTTTTATTTTTTTATGACATGGCTGCTTTTAATTACAAATGGTACGTCAAATTATTTATTCAGCCAACATAAATGGTTAACTTATGCTAATAATACAAAATTTCCATATTACAGTTCAAATCAATGTTTTGATTCCAGGTTTTGTAGGGCCCTGGTTCCACTATTTACCTCGTACGTTCCCCCTGATAACTGTGGATATTGATGGGTGTGTTTCATTCTGTAGACTAATCTGTCTTTCTTTCTGCAGGCCTTGGCAGAGAATATGCACTGGCTTTTGCTGAAAGAGGAGCCTCAGTTATAGGTAAAAAAAAAAAAAAAAAAAAAGATCATCATTTTGAGCCCCTTATATCTCATTTTTTTAGAACAGGTTTAGTGGATATACTGTGGTTAGTTCAGCCAGGACTAGAGCTTATGTACTTATTGAAATGCCTGCTGAAACTGAATCCTTGTAACCTCAATTGATGTTTTTTTGTTTTTTGGCCATCTGTGTCATGTTGACATTTGGCCCAGCATGATTCCAGATGTTTTATGTGAGTTGTTAGGGACTGAACATCAGTTTCATTTATCAAATATCTTATTTAAATGTTGGCTTTTTAACACATGTTCATAATCATTTGACTACACATATGGAAAAGCAGTGGCATTGATTTCATTTATGTGATGTGTAGATTCTTGCACCTGCATGACTCAATGCTGGAGATGATCACAGGTTTTAGAGATGTCCTGGGTTTCAGGGATGCACCGATATGATAAATGGCAGCCTTGACATAACTCATCTACAAATCTTGGTAAAAGTGTCCAAAAGTAAATACAAGGTCGTTATGAAAATACACTTTATGCCACCAGTCATTCAGTCACAAACCAGACTCAATTTTCAGTCTGACGGCAATCCCTGGTTTCAAGTTCAATTACTTAAAATAATATTCCAATGAGTTTCATGCTGTGAGTTAGAAAGATTTCAAACAAAGAAGGGCTTCTGCATGTAATTGGGACTCAGTATCAGCAGATGACCCCGAGCGAAGGTATCGAAATTGGTGTTGCGAGAGGAAAAGTTTGATCGGTGCATCCCTAGATTTAAGTGATTTTTGGATATAGATCATACCACAAACTGTGGCATTCCATTCAGAAATATGCATTGTATTGACTGTCACAGTAATGATGTTACTTTTTAGACAACACAGTTCCAGGTGTTGGCATAAATATTTGCCCTTCCCAAAATAATAGCTTTCCCAGCTGCCTGGACTGGATTTGCCCTTGAACTCTGACAAGGAATCAGCTTAGCTATACTCTTCTCCTAACCTAATCACTCGTGGAGAATTGCAGAACTCACCCCATTATTGCTAATCTTTTTCTTCTTGCTGCAATAAAGTGAATGACCTTGGGGCAGACACTAAAGGGGGTGGAAAGAGTTCTGCAGCCGCTGATAAGGTGGTGGAGGAGATAAGAGCGAAGGGAGGCAAGGCCGTGGCGAACTATGGTGAGAAGTTTGGACTAGCCTTCTTGTCTTGAGTCTTCTCTGATAAATCATTATCTACGTCTGTGTTTTTTTTTCTTTTATTGCTTACTGTGTAGTAATAAGCTTATGTAATTGTCGACTTAAAAACAATATTGATTTTTTTTTTCAGTCTGACTAGCTCACTGATGAAGCTGTTAGCGAGCATTGAAGACAAATCTATTCCCTACTTAATCTTTGTGCATCTCATATACGCACAAAAAAAAGTTTTAAATAACAAAGCAAGACTTTGATCAATGTGTCTCATAGGTGGTTTTGAACCAGATTTGCATGTGGATTTGATAAAAAAAGGCATCATTTACCCGAAAACTTTCATATTTTCTATCCAGTTTAAAGCAAAGTCCAGCAGTCAATAAAAATGTTATTTCACACATCATTACTTAACAAACTGAGCAAGGGAAGCCTATCGAGATTCTCTTGTATACAATAAAACTTTCTCACAAGCTTTCTCATTGTAACTGTAACAAGTAACATTGTTTTTATCTGTAAACAGGAATTATGTAGCCTAGAATCAGCTTTATAAATGTAGCCAAACTATGAATGGTAAAACTAGATGCAGTAATTTTGAAATTAAATTATTAAGTTAACATTTCATCACTTATTAATTTTTGGTTTTCTATTGTGCACATACAGATTCTGTAGAAGATGGAGAAAAACTGATCCAGGCAGCGCTGGATGCATTTGGAAGAATAGGTGCGTATTGTTTTTGTATGGCAGAGCTGTGGCTGTCAAAGTTGATAACTATCCTAAGTGCTGCATAATTAAAATAACTCAAATGAAATGATTGTTAGTAATGTTATTGCTATACATAATTAAATTCAGTAATTTGTCTTTTCTTCCAGATATTGTTGTAAACAATGCTGGGTAAGTCATTTCACAGCAATAATCACACTTTATCTGTTTTCAGAGTGGCCATTTATTGCTGGCGTGTATTAATGGGCATATGGGCCACTATAATCATGTAAAAGAAAACCTTAAGTTTGGCACAAAGAGTGAGAAGACTTTAATTTTTTTTTTTCTTTTTCTTTTTCGGCAAGGATACTTCGGGACCGATCATTTGCCAGGACGAGTGATTTGGACTGGGGTAATTAAATTATTTCTGATATTTACATTCACCCTCATTCACTAATGCTGTGTATGGGGTCATCTCATACCATCACATTATTTCCTTTTGTTTGGCTCACCTCATTATCAAACAGTGTCACTATGTTATATGTAGTACACTACATTTGTTTTTAACTTGGGTTTCTTGTCCAAGTACCTTCTCTTTAAAAACAGATTGTGTGTGTGGGAGTTTAAAAATCTACTGTAGGCTGGATCTGATCCACAGTGTTCTAATGGGAAATAGCAGAAGTGTATAATGTTATGTGTTGTGTGGTAATGTTTGTGTAATGTTCTGTCATTCCTCTTCCTCTCCATTTCAGACCTGATTCAAAGAGTTCACTTGAGAGGCTCTTTCCTGGTGACTCGAGCTGCTTGGAACCACATGAAAAACCAAAAGTTTGGCAGGTAACTCGCCCAGTTACTGACAGCTATTGACATGGACAAAATGTGGGCCGTCCTCCTATTACGTGGGTAGCACTTCTGCAGGTCCAACAAAGTTACAGTATCCTCAGCAGACAGACCATTGCTGGACAGTATTCAAGAAGATATCAGTACGGCATAAAATTCTGTGTGGCAAGGTCTGATTCAGATGTCAGGCAAAGGTACAAAAGATACTCAATGATTTTCATGTGCTGCATTTTAAGTGGGCTCTTGAGGATGTGCACTTGAGGTAAAGATTATATAAAGCATGTGTGCCATCACATTATTATACTCATAATCTGACTCTGACTTTAATACCACTTTCACTTGATACCCTTTAATATGTCTGGCTCCATTGGTTTCGTGGTGTAAAATGGGAAAAAATACGCCCTGCATACTAATAAAAGCCCAAGACAGCACATTTAATATGAATATGTAAATCAGTAAAGAAAGAGGGAAATTACTTAATTTGGTTATGCAGCACTGTAGGTTAATCTCTGAACATTTTAAATGCTGTTTAAATTGATGACTCCACAAGAAGCAGCAACGATGTCTGTGGAGGCTCATCTCATTCTTCCAAGTAGTACAGCTTAAGAAATTCAAGTATCCAGTCGTCTGAAGTTTGTAGAATTGAAGGTGTTTTGCCACTCGGCTGAGATTCTTCACCTCTTGAATGAGAAATCCAGCGGATAATTAATACTGACCTGAAGCAGTGGGGATCTATGCAGATATGTACTTAGGGCTGTTACGATACCAGATTGTCACTACACAATTATCGTGGCCAAACTTTTTTTCAAATTTTCGATAGTTATATAGAAAATATCGCTAGAAAAAAAAAAAAAAATAGAGAAATGTCATCAATTTTGTTATCGGTTTATCTGTATTCATCTTTAACGTTGTTTATTATGTGTTTTGTCTCTTTTTTTTGTCTGTACAAAGGTGTACAAAAAGAACAATTACACTTAATGGATGGTGAAAAGGCCACCAGATGAAAATGACAAATATTACCAATATTATTATCAAGTGTATTATTAACACAATATCAGTATTTACATTTTTTAAATAACATTAGATAACTTTCTCACATGAGACATTTAGACTTGACAAACACAGGTGCAACTAATAACACTAACGATGGCTGCATTGCGATACTGAACAATCGTTAACGTTAGCAGTTACACCTGAGAGTTAAAAAAGGCCTAGTGAGTGAATCATAATTTGCAGAAGGTCACACAACCCATCTTACTTTCTTACATTAAACTGACATTTTGCAGAAGGTTTTACTGCACTGAATTAAAGAATGGCTTATTATTGAGTAGAGAACAGTTGCAAATAATGCAGTTGGCTTTATATCAAGGTTTTGATGTACGGAGACAAACACAATAATCAACAGCATTTCAGATTTTGTAGTACGAATATACATTTTGCAGTGCTCACAGGCAAGCTCGAAATTGTAATCTTTCTGTGCAGTCACCCCAAACAAAAGTTTATGCCGCATTCAAAGGTAAAGCCATAGCTGAAAGAAATGAAAATGAGAAAGGTCCATGGCCTGGCTCTGCACAATACAGGAATGCTGGATATAGAAGCCAAGGTTGTCAATAAAGCTACGTGAAAGCATGGAAGAACACATATACATATTCCTACCACGTATCAGGTCCCCAATGCAACATTTTATCATGTGATGCGCCATAAGGATTGAAAGATGTGTTTTTGTAGTAACACTTGATAGTTTGAAAGGTTCCCTTAGAAACTGAATCATAGTATATAAAAAGTATGGATATGAAAAAGGTACTCTGGTGGTTCCACGTTAGTGTACGGTATGATCGTGCTGGGATATGGATCACTGCTTTCTGATGACCAGTGAGACAGTGTGTTACAGATGTCTCCTACAGTTAATGTAGCATTGATGCTTAATTTCATTACTTTTCCTTGACTGAAATGAAATGTCTGCATGAGATTACTAGCAAAATTGTATGTGTAAGACTGTGTGTGTCCGCTGTGCATACATGCATTTATTTCTGCATTGAGCCTGTGTTCATGTTTGTTCAAGTAAAATGTTTAAGTAAATTTAATGTGTTCAGTTGTGTATCAGAGATTAAGTAGTTGGGAGCTGTGTCTGTGTGTGTGAATGGACTAGCATTGCATGACTAGGTGCCTACATGTGTGTACTGTGGTGTGTTTATGCATGCGTGAAAAGTATGTACCACTCTGTGAGATTATGCGTGTATGTGGGGGGCCGTCTGTGTCTCCCATTACTCCATAGTGATTTCTGTCACTTTGCATTAACACTGACTTGTTGCCTGGGGTTGTCTGTGGCCAGAATCATCATGACGGCTTCAGCCGCAGGCATCTATGGTAACTTTGGCCAGGCCAACTACAGCGCTGCCAAGCTGGGCATGCTAGGGCTGGCAAACACCTTGGCGGTCGAGGGACGCAAGTACAACATCTACTGCAACACTATTGCTCCTGTTGCAGGGTCACGCCTCACTGAGACCGTCATGCCCCCAGGTAAGCACAGAGATTAAACAACACTCATAATTGCATACAGTTGGTCTGTGTAATACATACTGTGATGTTCTGCTAGGTATTTGGATGCACACATGCTCTCACATATGCACGTTGTTTGGACAGGCCAAAGTAGGCAAATGTTTTCTTTTTTTTTTTTTTTTTTTTTTTTTTTAGAGCAGCTGCATAATGTAATGCCCATGTAATGTTGATTTATGAAATTTGAGGCAACAGCACTCCCGTTTGACATGCAAATTTGTCATCTAATATTCAAGAGCTGTGTTTTTTTTTTTTTTTTGCTGTTCCAAGAGCCATGATGAAATCATGCACCCTGTAAGTGCTTTAAAAGTTTTGATGTGTCAGCCCTTGATTTAATCAGGCGGCTCTGGCCTCCCTATTTTATTGTAGGTGTTAGCTATGCTTCCAAATATTCAAAAAAATGAGTAAGTATGCTAATGAAATGTTTATATTTTCATGTTAAAAATATTTCCTAAGACAGCAGGTAATGCAGCATTGGATACATAAAGTGAACAATGAAATATAGCCCAGAACAGCTCATACGCCTGGGATGCTGTGTGTTGCATATGAACTTTATATCAAACAAAAACTAAAATATCAATATTCAAAATAACAACCAGTCAGAGAATAAAGACCCATTAAACTCTATTGGTAAATGTCTATAAATCAATAGCATATTGTACATTATGCAGACTTTGGGTAGTTCAGTGTACAAAAGCAAAGCTGGCATTATGGAGGGTCTCCTTAACAGCAATACAACGGGATCTCTGTTTAAAAGGGACTTAAGTGACAAATTAAAGGACTGGTTTTGTAGCCCTGCGGTGCAGGTCGACAGTAGCATCTGTCACACAGCGCTGTGCCAACTGTCATGGGATGGCCTCACCTTGGTAAATGACATGGTTCCATATGTTGGCGTTCACTGACTCGAGCTTCTCTAAAAAAAAAAAAAAAATAGACACCAAAACTCATCTTGCTTAGCATTTTTTTAATACGAGACATATGGTGAGTAGGATTAAATCTTTAGTGGTTCATACAGGGAATTAAAAGCCTGTTCCATTTCAATATGTTCAGGACTTGATTGCGTATAATAGTAATTCATACTTTTTTAATACTTCAGGCAGTTCAGTTTTAACTTATTTTCACTCAGACCAGTATTAGTTTGTTGTTTTATATTTAATATTTGTCCAGCAGGTTTTTTTTCTATCACCCTCTGTCGTATTTGTAAGGAATAATCAGTGACTATTAATCCACGTCTATTAGTTCTGTAGAAAGAGGATGAATACTTTAGGCTTGTGTAATCACTCAGACGTTGTATCTCTAGTATTTTCAAAATGAGAAAATTGAACAAACACTGCATCATTTTAAGATACACTAACTACCAAGCAGAGACACTGAAGTGGTAGCACTTGTTTAGGACTTATATGTTTTGTTTTGTCTTATTTAGACCTTGTGGCATCTCTGAAGCCTGAGTATGTTGCTCCCCTGGTCCTCTGGCTCTGTCATGACCAATGTCAAGAAAATGGAGGACTGTTTGAGGTAAACAGAAGAAAACATCTTCTTTCTTTCTCTTCAGTAAGATAAGAGTAAAGTCTCACTGCCACTCTACTGCCTGCAGTTTTGTGTCTATTTTTTTCATTTGTCATTGAAAACAGTAATGTACCAATGACATATTCAGCTTCCATAAATAGACAATATTTTTTTGTGTCATCCGCTCATGTTTCCTCTCCTTTCAGGTTGGAGCAGGCTGGATTGGTAAATGTAAGTACTGTGTGTTTTTCCTAAGGAAATGTCTGAAAAGTCTGTATGCATCTGTGATATTCATTAGCCCCTAGTTCACCAGTACTGGATGTGTGTGATGTTCACTATGCAACGACCTCTTTATTTGTGTGTTTCCATTTGTGCAGTGCGCTGGGAGCGTACTCAGGGCCACATTGTGAGACAGAAGAACCAACCCATGAATCCTGAGGCAGTCAGAGACCAGTGGGACAAAATATGTGATTTTACAGATGCCACCAAGCCTACTAATGTACAAGGTCAGAAATACACAAACTAGTAAACACACACTCAAATACACATAGTAACTGACAAAAGCACATATATTGGTGCATGTATGTACAAAGTTTACATACTGTACATGCAACTTTACATATGCATGTACATTCATGCACACACAGACAGACACACATTGACATGCAGACAGTAGATGTCATGTTAAGACTTTCCTGTGATGTAGATCTTTATGACTTCATTCCTTTTGTCTTGAATGGTAATTTTTTCATTCCAAACATGATGATTTCTCTTAAAACCAGTAAACGCTCAACTGCTGCTTGGATGTCGTTAAGGCAGGTTTTCACACAGATTTTGTTTTGAGTCCAACTCTGAGTTGGATCGCCCCCATCCGCCTCATAACCTTGCTGGTCTGCTTTCACTGGTTTGACTCACTCTGTGTTGAGTCAGAATGATTCAGTTTGCAGATCTGCTACACTGCATGTAATCAAATATACTTATCAATGAAGTAACCACGGTCATTGCTCTTTGGATTTGTGTAGGCTGACAACCTGGTACTCTTTAGTAACAATTATTTTTCATGTTTTCAAAAAGGATTTTTAGCAGTGGAACAGAGACCCAAATACCCAGTATTTGCAGGTCTAGAAAATAGTCTTCAAAAGCATTGAATTCTCTTTTCCTTGAAAAAAGGTCTTAGAAGGTATTAACAAGTCTTACGTTTAATCAGCAAAAAACGCTTGCCTGCTGTAGGCAGAGGTGTTGATTATAAAACGTTTCTGTATACGATTGCAGGCTGTCAGGAGACGTCATACACCTCTAAACTAAGAGTGTTGCTTTGACAGTGGATTGAGGCTGTTCAGGCAGCACCATCAGACCTGTACGAAACACTGTCACCACTGCTAGCTACAGTGGCTAGGAAGCTCATCAATTCATAATAATGTCAGTTTTGGTAAAAACTTTAATGAACTTCAAATGATTGAACCATTTTTAATTGGTTAATTCATCCATCCATTTTCTTCTGATTCTCTGGGTCCATGCATCGTTACTTTAAATGTACCACTGAGAATTACTGTAATATACTGTGGGGAAATACTGGGGAAAATAGAATACAATAGATGATGATAAAGATAAATAATTCTTTGCCAAACCACGTGGTTTTCCATCATATGTTCATACTCCGGCCAGTATGATCATGTAACAGGTACTGAATCGCTTTCAGTGCGGGATCAAAACGGTCTTAAAACATCTTATATTCATCTTGTTCAAGAAATGCAGCGAACATTCACCAGAATCTCTGACACAAAGTAGAGTCGAAAAGGCAAAAATACAGATGTGTCAGTATTCCACTGATTTGCACCAACTCCCAGAATAATGCAATGGGTGTGTAATTGAAATGAACATTGAAGGAATGCAAGATTTTGATCTTTATTATTGGGGCTTTTAGTGTGACATTAGTGGATTATTATGATATGAGAGGAAAAAAGGAAAGTTGGTAATAGATAGTGTTTATACTCAGTTGGGACATACTTATGATTAAAGGTGCCATTGATCTGTGGAGTGGAACAGAAGGCATGGTAAAAAAACACCACCTTTGGAAAGCTCAAACACATTATTTTCAACAAAAAATTATCATCATGTAGTCGCACTGTTTGACCAAACTTTCGTGAGAGTGAGAAACTTCTGCAACTACATGAACTCCGATTTCAACCGAACGAGCCCTTTTACGATCAGTTCATCTGTATGTACAGAGAGGACAAGATGGTGTTAGAGATCAAGAGAATGAGGTGGAGAAAACAACTGGAGGTGAATAAGATGATGAGTATGAACAAGACAATAGTTGTTCCTGATTATTGTTTCTCTCCGCCTCTTCCATCCCTCTCCACGCTCTCAGATGTACAATTGAAGAAAGGGCGGCAGTGCTAACATTAACTG
This sequence comes from Seriola lalandi dorsalis, assembly GCF_002814215.2. Taxonomy (NCBI): domain Eukaryota; kingdom Metazoa; phylum Chordata; class Actinopteri; order Carangiformes; family Carangidae; genus Seriola; species Seriola lalandi. The sequence continues at coordinate 1,080,344 of NW_019525497.1, forward strand.
AACTGGGGTGGCAGTCCCACAGGGCACTAGCTGGGCTCATTAGCATGGCTTTGAGGTGCCTCCTCATTTGTAGCTTATTACAGAGACTTGTTGCTGCCTCTGTTCTTTAACTGCCTGCCACTGAGTGATGGTAATTAGTAGCTCTGGTCTTCCCAGTCTCACTGTGTTTCTGTTTCTCTGTTGTCTCAGCCGTCTTCCATTGTTTGTGTTGAATCTGCATAGGTATTCGTAGCTTGTGTTACCGGGGTGGATATATTTACATTCTGTTTTTAGGCAATCTCTAGACAAACAAAGAACACACAGTGTAGACTCAAAGTTTTAAGTGTGTTAACAACTAATGTTGGAACAGGGAACTCATCATGTTTATTCTTAGTGCACGTGGCTCTTGCATCCTTTTATCCATTTTAAAGCTGCTCCTGGATCATTATATGTTAGATTGGAATTCTATTTAACTTTGCTTTGATCCATTTAACTTGAGATGAATCATTTTTTCTTAGCTGTCAAAGAAAAAAATCCCCAAGCTCATTCCTGAAAAAGTGCAGGTTTCATGATAGTTATCTGGGTCATGACTTAAAGATGAACCTGATATGTGAATAAATTGTCAGATATGAGGTATATTAGCGGGAGGCAGATTTTTGTTACTTTTGATAAGAGCCGGGCCAGCTGTTTCCCTGTTTCTATTCTTTATTGTAAGCTAAGACATCTGACTGAGTGGTAGCTTCATCTTTAACCTATAGACATAAGACTTGTATCTTCTCATCTGACTCAAATAAGTGTATGTTCAAAAATGTTGGTATTTTCCTTTTAGGAATGTAGTTTGCTCAGCCTTCGATTAAGTAATACGCAGCTGCAGTAAAATAGTGCAGCCTGAAGCCGTTGAGCAATGTCAGCCAGCCAATCATGAGAGCTAAACTTTGTGTATCCAAGAACCCTTAAATTGGAGTAGATTATGTTACATCAAACAGAAGTCTCTTGTATATTCATCACGGAAAGTGAGAACCGAGTTTTCCTTTTGTATCACGCAGCAACAAGTTGTATCATCACGTTAGAGTTGATTTGCTTGCGTAATATACAAGTATTTCTGTCTTTCTGCTTGGTCTGTGGAATAAGAAATTCACATTCATAAGGCGTTATTGGGTGACACCGATGAATCATTTTGTCTATGACCTCATCTTCCGCTATGTCAGTGTCTTGTTCTGGTGTGCTTCCACTCATCTGTCATCTCTCACCTTTTGTGTAGAGTCTCTACAGTCAATTGTGAGTGTGCTGTCTCGAGTGGAGTCGGAGGGAGACGTCGGTGCAAGTCCAACAGCTGCTGCAGCCTCTGCAGCCTCGACTTCAGGCATTAATCCTGTGAGTAGAGACTGCTATTGCTGCTTTTTTTCTTTGACACTAATGTACTGTAATGTACTTGCGGGTCTTGGAAAGTCTCAAAAAATCAATGAATTCGTTTCGTCAAAAAAAAAGATGGTATCCAGTTGTGTTGGCTGTTGGGAGACTTTACACGCCTGTTAAGTGAAAGTGGGATTGTTTGTGACGGTGGATTGTGTGCACTGTGTGTGTTTCAGTCAGCGCCACCAGACCTGTAGCAAACACCGTCTCAAGTGCAAGCTACGTTAGCTAGGAAGCTCATCGATGAATGAATGGATTATTCATTTTTATTGGGTCATATCAACCATAAATTTTCTGCTGCTAATGCAGGTCTCGCTCGCATTAATATAATCAATTATATCATTAGTCATAATTGCCGTGTACTGCTGGGAAGTATTGAAAAAATTTGAATAAATAGTTCTATGCCATGTCATCCCTACTTGTTTCCCATCATACTTTCATACTGCTGGTATGATTGTGAAAGAGGTATTAGATTTTATTTTGTGCAGTATCAAAATTGTCCTTGGTAAACTTCTCTGAAACCCTGATGTGAATACATGTCAGGCTTAGACGTGTGGGCTCCCTCTTTGTTCCACTGTCCTCCTCTTCCTCCTTTTGTCCTTTTTTTTTTGATTCCTTCATTATTTTCTGTTCCTTGCAGTTTTTAACCTTATTTTCACCACAGTTACTTCATGCCTATCAATGTTTTTCTCCTTCTCATATACTTATATTCTGTCATTTCCCCCACAGAGACTGTAGAAGTGTTGGTTGAACGGTTGGCTGACAATTACTTTTGAAAGTCTGGAGCTGTAACCTCTTAGACTGTTTGAAACATGGCAGCTCATGACTCTTTAATACCACCACACTGTATTTAGTAAGAGACGATAATAACCTTCTCCTACAACATACATAAGTACTTTGATGTCTCCTGTAAATATGAAATGGTGACACACCAGACGAGTGGCAACTCAGATTAGCTTTTAAAATGTAACGTACAAAAGATGTCAGAGCACAATGGTGCAGCGATGGCTCCCTGGATGAATGCTCCTTCACTTCGCTGTGTTCCCTGTCACTGAATCACAGAAAGTGAACTGATTACAGCTCACACATGGCTGAGTTGCTTAAATAAAACATTGACCCACAAGTATAATTGCATAACATCAAATAATTATCCACAGAAACCAGCCACCATTTTCTGTTAAGATAGTTGTAGTGTAACAGTGAGACTTTGTTTAAAGACTCATTTGTAGTATGACCCAAATGGAGGAATGAGACCTTTCCTTGCTGTGTTGAATTACTAAAACATTTAGAAACTAGCTTATTCTTTGGGTCTGTGTATGATAGTAGACAGATTTTAACTATTTTTTTAAATGGTATGTGATGAAATCTCCTCTTCTTTTACATCCTGTGAGACATTTAACACTCACCAGCCTGCTTCAGTAATATCATGATTCAGTCCCTAAAAGGTTAAATGATGTACAGTACACTCAGTGTCCTCTCCACTGTCTTTAGGAGGGGTGTGTGTGTGTGTGTGTGTGTGTGTGTGTGTGTGCGTGTGTGCATGGTAGGGTGGTTGTCTAGAGAGGAGATTTGGAACAGAGTCACAAGTAGCCCCAAGACAAACATCACCATTGTGTCCTCAGCTGACATAGCTTTGTGATAAGTGCGTACGTGTGTGTGTACATGCATTTGTGTTACCTCTTTGGGACCATGTATTGCTGAAGTTATGCTACACTGTGCCCCTTCTGTGTTTTTACATTTATTTCACACAACTCTCCCGCTGCATAGAGGTCTAATCATCTTAAATATTGTTCTATGTCATAATTTATAGATTGATTGATATATGAAGCAAAACATCTGGAGCATCACATGGTTATATTGTGTGTCCTTAAGCATTATATTTTCAGTTTGTTCATACATCTGTCCGTCCGTCTGTCTGACTGTCGGGTCCCATTCTTGTGAACGCAATCTCTTGGGAACTCCCTTCAAATGTGTCCATTTGGACTCTAGGATGACCTGATTAGACTTTGGTCCTGTGGCCTCACAAAATACGTTTTTGGCCACAACTCACAAATTCATCTGCTAATTATGACATAATTTAAAAGAAATGTCTAATAGGATAAAATGATGAAGTGATTACATTTTATATCCAAATGGTCAAAGATCAACTCCACTGTGACATCATGATTTTCTGTAAAAACACCTCTGGCCATTATTTAACACTGTAACTTGGCAGGTTGGCGGAGGTAAATAACAGTAAGACTGGAGTGTTTCAGAGGGATGTTGATTTAACGTGATGATCGTTTTGGAGTTTGCAGTTTGTGGTGCTGTTCAACTGTATTGCATTTTTATTATTACTTGAAATGCATTATACAGTTGTACAGCACCATGAACTGCAGACTCCAAAATGATCATACAGTTGAATTAAAACCTCTCTAAAACATTTTCACACACACAAACTGAACATTATAGTCTTCATTAGGTCAGAGTTATTGCAGGGCTACATTATTTCAGCTAGGATTAACTAATAAACTGGAAGCTGAGTATGTAACTAGACCCAGTCTTAATATATTGAGTACAGTAAAGTTATAAACGTGCTAACAGGTTTTGTATTAATTATTTGTGTCACCTCACATGAGATTACAAGGCTTCACTGTATGTCAAGCATCAAAAATGCAGGAGACTTTATTTTGTAAAACTAAGCTATTCTAATTTCAAGTAACATGTTTAAGTACATAATTTCAAATAAATTAAACATTGAATAACAGAAGAAAGTTAGACAACCGCTTTTTCAAATTTTTTGGGGGCAATTTTTTTTGTCTATATTATTGAGCAGACAAGAAATGAGTGAAGACAGATGGGGATGATGTCCTCTGCTGGAATCGATCTGGGGTGTTGTCCACCAGGACGCTCTTAAAAAAGAAATCAGTTTTGCTTCAAGCCTAATTTTTGTTTTGAGAAACAGATTTTTCTCCTAACTTGACTTACATCTTGTATGAACCACGAACACTGCTGTTTTTGTATTTTACCTCCTTAGCTTTAGCTTTAGGGTATATAATATTAAATCCCCAGTACATGGATGTAGGACTGGTTCCCACATCTGCATTTAAATGCAGTTTTAATTAAAAATAGGCCTCCAGAGGTCGGCCTTTATAGTGATTTTCGACCAGCTGAGAGGTGGCATTACGCATAGTGTGAATCACACCATTCTGCCAAGAAATATTGTTAATTATGATATTTGAGTGTGGTTCAGTCAGATTTGAGGACCAGAAATATCGCTTTAAAGATCATTCCTCTAATTAGTACTGTGGCCTTTCTCCCCTTTCCTTCTGCAAAGCTAACTTCTTTTTTTTTTTTTAACAAATTAGTTTATTGGATTTTCTACATCACAAAAATGTCAAAAATGTTGAATTACAAGTTGCATTGTTAATTGTTGTCAAATATAACATAAAACAGGATATGTCTATAACAAATACATAAGCAATGTTATAGAAAAAGATTATATACTGTATATATATATATATATATATATATAGACCAAAAGAAATGATCAAAGACAGATGATCATAAATATTATGTAACCTGTACATACGGATGACTTTATAATGACTGGTTTCTTCATATTCCATAGGAACCATGATGGAAAATTCATGATCAGATTGAGTCTTGAAATCTCAGAGAGCTCACACAGAGGATCTCAGGGTGGGATTCAAAAGGGTTTTAAAACATTTACAATACACTGAAGGGATAAACCTTCCTGAGCTTTAAAAGGCATTCCTTATTTTGTGTCACTAACACTTGATTGCTGCGATGCTCTGTTCAGGAATTTGAGCTCATTTTCAGTCTGCTCGTTAACTGAAGTGCAAGAGCAAATTGAACACCGCTGTTTAATCTCTTGCCTCTCTGTCCCAGCCACCAGTAAAGTTCAGGCTCCATTTTAAAAGCTCTGCCTGGTCCGGCCCAGGTGTAGATTTCTGAACTGCTGATTCCTCTTTATTCTGTGAGATCCCACGGGTCTTCAAACTGCTGACCGTGGATGGTTCCACAGATCACAGATTACGTGAAACCAGCGATTGTGCCAACTCTGAGCTGTACATCTTCTGATACAGTCTTGTTCAATCTGAAGATGCATTTCTGAAAATCTGTGGACTTGTCCTTCAAGTTGTGATCACTTTAAAATTCTGAATCGTGTGTCTAATGTCTCTGATATTCCTCGTGTTTGTAGCTGCTTTTACTCTGAAAAAGCTCACAGGTGCTCTACAAACAAAGAACATTTCTTTATTCTCTTATTTTGTGTGCTCCAACTATGTAGTTTCCATTTACTGGCTTTTCCAAATACTGGCTAGTTCACTCTGACCATATATATAGCGTTTATTAAAGCATTTGTATTCAGAGGTTGAGCTGTGGATCTATTCTACCATGAGGTGAACCTTATTACTTTTCTTCAAACCCTCAAGATTGCATATTAAGTTTCTCTGTCTAAATTATAAGACAATTTCTTCATGTTTGGCTCTCAAAGTCAACACTAAAATCGTCTCCTTTCCTCTCCTCTCCTCTCAGGCTGAGGCAGTGGGACAAAAATTACCACCGACCACTTTCAACTTCAACCACGTACAGTGTATCCTCTATGCATTGGGGGTCGGCATGTCCACCAAAGACCCAGACCATCTCAGGTGTGTATCTAAGTGTTTTTGTGCTAATGACTGTCTCATAAACCAGCCTGTGTGAAAGTGAACTGAAAGAAATGATAACCACTGTACTTTTACCTTGACCTGTGCAGAGAATCTATCCAGGCCTCCAAACACGGGCCTTGTGCAGCCGTCTGTGCTGTTAATTTTTTATTTGTCTCCTATGAAAGTGTGATTTTTTTCACAGTTAAGTAACACCAACTTTTTCATTTTTAAGGTTCCTGTATGAAGGCCATCCAGACTTTAGCTGCCTCCCCACCTTTGGGGTCATTCCCTCCCAGGCAGCCATGATGGATGGCGGGCTGAGCTCAATCCCTGGACTCAACATAGATTTTACACAGGTTAAAAAACATACATATAAATGTCTGTTTTTTTTTATGCGCGCGAATAAATGTGTGTGATATTGTTGTGTGTAATATGCATATTTGTATCCATATGGTATATTTCACAAGGTCTTGTACACAAGAAGAACAATAGTAGTACACACATTAGTCACGCTAATGAGGCTTTAAAACTGTGTTGTAATTATATATCACAGCTGTTCTAATGTTTTGTGTCAGGTATTGCATGGAGAGCAGTATCTGGAGCTGCACAAACCTCTACCGACCTCAGGTATTTCCTTTTCTACTATTAAAGTACATACAGTTTGTTCTATACAAGTACCTCATGTAATTACTATAGATTTGACCATATAATAAATTTAATAAAAGCTATTTTACAGCCTCACTGAGCCATTTTACCTGGATTCATGTTACTATGTATAACAAAGCATGTAACTGGGACCAGTCTGAGTTTAATAGATTATTTAGACTTTGAAGTGAGTACCTCTCTAGGTCTTTGAGAGACCATTTTTATGATGCCTCCAAGATTACCAAATCTGATTTGGGCCAGTTTACCGCTTAAGCCATGATAGATTTTTAACTGTATGATCCAGTTATAGCATGGACTACATACGGACCGTTATGGCCCCAGTCTGTGCCTCTTGTGTATTAGCATTACATTCAAGTCACAGAACAATGTTTTTCTGAAAGATAAACCCCTGACGATTTATCAAAATAACAGAAGGTACTTTAACTGCTGTTTTGAAGGTATTTCACGACTGTCCGATGACACTTTAAACCATCCAGCCGTCTAACCAGATATTTAGACTACTGCATTATAAAGATGCAGAACCCGTTCCCCAAATTTCCTAATCCAAACAAAGGTGGTAATCAAAAATGACTTATCTTTTAGCTTGATTTGAATGTGACAGTGATATTTGTCAGTATCTGTCAATCAGTGTCTATTTTCACGCAAATATGCTTTATATTTTTTTTGTGTTATTTTCATTATTGATTAATCTGCTGATTTAAATTTTAATTTATTTGTTGTGTCTCTAAAATAGTGAAAATAAATTGATGTTTTTTTTTGTTTCATTGACATTGAAAAACCCCAAATTATTCACTTAACTATTTGTATGAAAGATGTGTAAAAATGGCAAATACTCACACTGGAGAAGCTGGAAGTGTCAAATGTTACACATTTTTGCTTGAAACTTTATTCAAGTGATTAATCGATTATCAAAAGAGTTGTAGATTAACTAATTATTTGTTTTAGCTCTAGTACAAATCAAGCAGGGAGATGATTGTGGAATTACCTTTAAAACTGCACTAAGACACATGTAGGTCTGTGACTCCAATATAACGATAATACATGTCAGGCAATAAGTGGGGCTGGTTGCAGTCATGTCATCAAGTACAGAGCTAGTTTACTAATATTAAGAACGTGCAGGACAAAATGATGATACATTATCAATGTTGGAAGTAAGTGGGTCAAACACATTTTCAGGTCAACTTACCTCTGAGGCCACCATAGCAGACGTGTTGGACAAAGGGTCCGGAGCCGTCATCCTCTTGGACGGTGAGTTTCTTTGCACTTCAGGGTGCACAACTTTTATCATGTAGTGTGTTTATTTCATATTCATTTGTTTTCATATTTAATGTGTCTTTTCCTGAAAGTTGCCTCTCAGGCTGAATTAATGAAAGTTAATTTTCAGTCTGTGTCTGCAGGGATTGAAATAATGGACTGAGAATGGCTCATATTTCTGTTTGACAATTCCATAGAGATGGATGATATTAGAACCACTGTGATCTATAATTAATCCGACTTAAAACAAATAACACAGGACCTGACGTTCCCTGAGGAGTCACTGCTGAAAAAAATATGTAATTTCTTTATACACATTAAACCAGTCAGCTTCTGTTATCCTCCTCGAGTAAAGTACATTTTTTCCTGAGACAGCATGTCACAGTGACAGCCTGCAGAAGTAGCTTTGTCTTGTCTTTATTCCTGGTTATATTTTGAACTGACCTAATGAAATGAACAAGCCGGTGAGTTGCTGTAGTCTGGATTTGTTTTGCGTCTGATAGCTGCTAATTGTCTCTTCAAAGTTTGCCTTCATGTGACTGTTTCTTCCAGCTCTACTTTCACTATAAATGTGATGTAATGAAGAAAAGTGGCTGGGGGGAGTGTTATCCTCAGTGTTTTTATTGTTAAACTTAACATGATTTTATGTGGCACTTCTGTTACTTAGTATTGAAACCTATTGCCAGGCAAGTGATACTAACTTAATAATTAGTCATTTTGCCTCTCTTCAGTCAACATCTTCAACATAGTATGATCGTATATTTCTGAAAGATAACGAAAGATACTTAACTAAAATAGTCAGAGACGGAACTTAACTGCTGTAAGTACATTTGCTCATTATTTGAATGTTTTCTTTCTCTACTACTTAAGACTTTTCCTTCATTAAACGTCCGAGGCAAATATCATACTTCTTGCTCCACCGCATTTATTTATATTGTAGGTACCTTGTGGAGTTTTCTAGTAAACAAACTGTTTCTTACCAAACACATCTTGTGTGTCCTTGAGGCCTAATTAACACACTGAATGCATTTCCTTCCTCATAGAGTATCAGTATTTGCTTGCAGGCAGTCTTCTTCCCTGCCCTTTGGCTATCGATCAATGAAAATGCCCCACACTGGCTGCGTTTGTGCGGATGCATGTGTGTCCTCAAGCGTGTACATGAGTTACAAACAAATCAGGGACTTGCAGACAAAAACATGGGGTGTCCCCCAAAGCATAGGGGATAAGACACTGACCATTAACATCAACAGCAACCCTGGTTTGTTTCTAGCCGCGGATCTTTGTTGCATGTTTTACTTCCTCATCTCGCTAGTGTCTCTAATACAGGAATAACGCTCAGAAAATACTTGTAGAAACTACATTCTGACTAGTGGTCAAAAACTCCACAGGGATACAGTTTTGATTACTTTGCAAACATTAAAACATTGATCACTAAATATGATAGATTTTTATAGATTTAACTACCCCAATCAATGCTGAATAGTTCAAATTGGCTCCACTTCAAACTGTTGCAAGATTAATATGCTGCTCACACGTTAATATACAGTAATAATAATTTAAAAAATATGATGAATAATAATATACCACTGACAGGAGACACTCTGCTGCATGATCAGAACTTTTATTGTTTCAGTGTTTTTTGCTGATTGTGAAATTTTGTAGGCAGGACTTTAACTTAACTTTTCCTATTATTTCACAGTATTGTTCATTTTACAAACTAGGTAAAGGCTCTGAAAACTTTTACCATGTATATAGTGTGAATTCTGCATGTGTGCTGTTTTACAGTGAACACCTACAGTGGCGACGAGCTGGTGTGCTACAACCAGTTTTCAGTGTTTGTGGTCGGAGCTGGAGGCTTTGGAGGGAAGAGAACCTCTGAGAAAGCCAAGGTATATGTTCCATATTTGATGTACTTTACCAAACTGGAAAAAAAACAAGACATCATTAATAAATGTTGACTCATATATGATTGGTTTTACCTGTTTTATTTCCTCCAGGCTCCTCTGCCGCCACCTCAACGGGCACCAGATGCCGTGGTGATTGATTCTACCACAAGAGACCAAGTGAGTGTGTCTGTGTGGGTTTTGTTGCAGAATAAATCAGCTGCATTGATAATATGTGGGCGGAAATGAGACATATTGTTTTTGTGCCTCCGTAATAACCATAAAGTTTCAGACAAAATTCGAAGTGTTGAACAAGGTTTTCATACCGTCTCAAAACAAGAACGCTGACTGTATGTTTGCAGCGGAAAATAAAAAAGAGAGGGGGAATAAAAAAAACTAAATCCCTTGAGCAATTTAAATGACTGCAACTGTATCACTTCAAAGCCATTCTTATTTTAGGTATCTCTTCTATTGCCTTCATGATAATTTAATTTCATTCCACATTTGTGTAGGAAAAGTTCAGGGGTTTATGAATTAGATATAGATCTAAACAACGTCTGTTTCCCCTGCGGTCACAGGCGGCCTTGTACCGTCTTAGTGGAGACTGGAATCCTCTTCATATAGACCCCAGCTTTGCTGCCATGGGAGGTGAGAGTCTGTACATCTATTGTGGCTTCGCGGGTGTTTTATTTATTTTTTTTTTTCCCATTTAATTAAATGTCTTAATTAATTTTGCTCAGGACTAAGTCTTTCCCTGGGATTTTCAGGCAAATGGTGTATTTTGATCTCATGTATGCTTAAACATGATGTACTTAAAAATGCTCTTTGGTCAGGCTTCAAGACTCCAATCCTGCACGGCTTGTGCTCATTCGGCTTTGCGGCAAGACATGTCCTCAAGCAGTTTGCCGACAACGATCCTTCCAGATTCAAGGCTATCAAGGTAAATAAGCACTGGATGGTTTAAAACCTGTCATATATTTTTTGAGTCACTGGGCCTCATGCAAGAACCACTTGTATTAACAGGTTTGAGTGATTTGAGATTATTAGTCTGAGGCCATGTACAGATAGTCTGTCTTCCTCCAAAAGAGGAGGAGAAAACACTTGTTTGATTCGGGAGTTATGTTGTGCTGAGTGAGTCTGCTGTCAGAATTACCTAAAACTAATGGAGTAACAAAAATGGACTGGATCAATTAATATTCTGTCCACCATATCATCATCATGACTCACCACTTTACTGAGAGGCTTTTTAAATTCATTTATTTTTAAAAATTTTCTTTAGATGTAATGAATTGTTTTTGGCATGGCAACTTAAACAGCTGCCTCAGGGTCTTTATGTGAGTTGTTTTCCAGATTAACATCCTCTGTCGGACCTATTGGTCTACAAAAGCAGGAAAAAAAAAGCACAATGTTTTATTTTTTTTTTATCTAACTTCACATCAAAACGTTCCCTCTTTATTTCTGTCGCAGTGCGGCTCTGCTCTGATGACATTATCTGTAGCTGTATACTGATTACTGACACTGTGGACATTTGTCAGGTTTTCACCTGATATCTGACAGTAGGACTGAAAGCTCTGCATTTTTATCTTTTCACTCATTTTTATGAACTTGAAACAAGTGGAGTGGAAGAGGCAATGTAATATGGCAATTTAAGGGGGTGTCGATTATGCAAATGTAATCTGAGAAACATGCATCTACACATGAACAGGAATGAATAACCTCATCATCTTAAAATGACAGATTTACAATAGATTTATGCCAGTAAGTCACTTCTCATACGACCACAGTTCACATAGAAAAATGAGAGAGGTTTAGGATAAGAATACAAAAATGTGCTTTCATGAGGCCCATTGACATGTACAGTTTTAACCTTTTATTTTTACAACTAAAATCTTTTGGATTGTGCCTGCACCATGGAGACATGGGAGTTTAGTGCTTGATAAACTATTTATCAGTCTAGCTAAATATTATTAATTCATTTAATTAGAGATTCATTGACTCCACCACCCTCTCTGATCCCCCGCCTCTCTTTCTCAGGTTCGCTTTGTGAAGCCGGTGATGCCGGGTCAGTCGCTGCAGACTGAGATGTGGAAGGAAGGCAACAGGATTCACATCCAGTGCAAAGTCAGTAGCTAGCATTAGTGTGGATTCCAATCATCTTAACCGATTTGTGGATGAATGAGTCTGGCTTGTAATTTCACTGCTGCTCTCTGCTCTTCTGTGATTGTGTCCTTCTGATCACTGCACTTCTCTTTCCTTCAGGTGAAGGAGACCGATGCCGTTGTGCTATCGGGGGCCTACGTGGATTTACATGCCGCTTCAGACGCTTCTCCAGTAAATCTCACCCAAGTATGCTGGCCTAAAAAATGCTCCATTTAAGCAACAATCCTCCTCTTTTTCCTTTAATCACATTCCTTCATGTAGCCCAGGAGCTCCTTTCCTTTTAGTTCTGTAGATAATAAAGTCGATTTGTACCTTTAACATGAAGATAGACCTCCACAAGTGTTGGCTCTGTCTACCTTTGTGCAGGGAGGAGGCCTTCAGAGTGAGCTGGTGTTTGCAGAGATCGGCCGTCGTATTAAAGACTTGGGCTCAGAGTTGGTCAAGAAGGTGAATGCTGTGTTCGGCTGGGAGATCACCAAAGATGGCAAGAACACTGCACAGTGGAGTAAGTGTACTGAATGCTGTGCAAGCACGGCTAACACGCCCCTAATTCTACAGTGCCATTGCAGGATGGGAAAAATATCAGTTTGTTTCACTTCAGGTGTTTATTCACAAGAGGAAATTCTTTTTGCAGTAAAAAAACAACAACATAAATTTAGTAAACTATAGTCTGTGTTTGATTGACAGCAGCTGTGATGTAGCAGTCTGCTGGCAGGCTCAGCTTGTGCTCTGCATATGATACTATGCTGGCCTTACTCCTTCTATGCTATGCTAAATTTTGATTGGCTGTATTCAAATGAGTTCTCCCTCTGTGTAGACGAAATTTTTCTCAAAGGAGAACACAAGCCAAGTCAGTTATAGAGCAGATATGTGCTGTAGCAGACAAAAAAAAAAGCAATTTAATTTCAATTGGACTTTAAAAGTGGTTTTACTTTACATGCAATACTGAATACAATAAGAAATTCATGTGATAAAAACAAGAACATTTGCAGCAGTAAGGAGACGGGTAGTGCTGAGGGGGAGCAAGACGCAGTTTATGGTACGTCAGAATTAAGAGAATTTATTATGTTGGATTTTTATAAAAGTGATAAATCAGTGCTTCAACCTGTTGCACCTACATTTTGGAAACCGGGCTCTCTGCCAAGATTGATTCACAACTTGTCTTCTGAACACGAGAGGGCTGCTGCTCACCGGTGAGACAGTGTTGCCCAGTTCATTCCCGCTCTGCACATTGAACTTCCCTCACCAGCAACTCACTGAGAGGGTCAGGACTGATTCTGTGATGGATCTGTAACACCACGAACCTCCTGTCATCTTTAAATGATTATATTGCACCTCGCTGGATCGTCACACTCTTGAAGTTTGTTGGTGACTGTTTTCCTCCTCGTAGGTCTCAACATGTTGTCAGTCTCTTGACTAATGCTACACTAACGCTCAGAAAATCAGTCAGACATCATGATTCGCTCCGACACTGGCTCATGAGACAAAGGTTGAAATATGAGTATGAGCTGTAAAGTTGACAAGTTGATTTGACCCAGATTGACATTTTGCTAACAAGCTGTCAAATAAAATCTGTGCTAATGACTGAAAAATAACTGCAAGCACGAATGAGTTGTGGGGGCAAAGCAGACCAAGGCCAGCCAAACCCAGGGAAAGTGAAGCTGTGTCAAGTTTATATGATTTATTCCGTCTTCCGTCTCTCCGCGTTGCATTTACTTTTTTTTTTTTTTCTTTTACCTCACTGTCTTCCTGTAGCCATTGATCTGAAGAACGGCAGCGGCTCCTTGCATAAAGGCCCTTACAGCGGGAAGGCAGATGTGACCATCACGGTGTCGGATGAAGACTTCATGGAGGTGGTGCAGGGGAAACTCAACCCTCAGAAGGTGACAACAAGCAGTCAGGCCTGCTCACTCATCTCTTCTGACGTGACACGCTTTAACAAAAGAGTTATTTACATGCTGTTCTCTGAATGGCCTTGATTTATCTTTTTTTTTTCTTTCTCTGCATGTTTATCCTTGTGAGTGTATCACATTAACTCCTGCTTTTGCAGTGAAGCTTTTTGTGCTCACAGAACGGAGCATTTTTCGCAACGGTTTTGCAAAACAGATGCCGGAAGGCCTTGAAATAATGAGGTGTTGGTTAAAATGCAACAACCTTTTTTTTTTTTTTTCCGACATTAAAATCACTTCTTTAACATTTTAATTAAAGCGAAAGTGTCTTTGCAGAGCCTTTCAATCTCTAATGACTTCTTCCTTGATCTACTAATGTCAAATAAAAAAATGGAAGGCATTGATCTATCAAACCAAGTTCAGGAAGCACTCAGAACGAGTAATCAATTGACGCTACTTGTTATGTCTGTAGCATCTCATCTGTCACAGGGAGTGGCCATCGCTGTACAGAATTTATATGCTTCCTGGAGCCCTTGATATTGATCTGAGGCCTGTGTGTGTGTGTGTGTGTGTGTGTGCGCGCGCGTGTGCGTGTGCGTGTGTGTGTGCGTGTGTGTGCGCGCGCGCACGTTCGTTCTCTACAAAGAGCGTCAGCAGACCGTGGTACTGAAGATCCCTCAGGCAGGGTCTTTCCCAGCCTCTCGGACGATGAAAGGAGCAGCAAGAGAAAGATTAGTTGGTGGAGCTGAAAGGGACACTACTGTCATCCAGGGCCGTCTAAGCGCCATCCCGTGATTGATTTTAGCCGAGGAACTCATTGCACATCCTCAGTGGTTCAGTTCACTCAATACTTTCCTGCTGCACCTCTCAGCTGTGAACCTTTATGCGTATGAATATTATTTCATTTGTTCTGCTGCCAAAGCAACAATGGTCACATATTCCCTTTTGCCCGAGTCCTGGCTTGTTGCTTTTCTCATTTGTATGTAGTGTTAGCTGCAGGCGTGTTGGCCCTCTTTGACTCCCTGTGCACTTGAAAAGAAGAAACAGCCGACCGGGTAGAAATCAGAAGAGACTTTGTGCTTTATTGGTAAAAATTAATCATGTGTGTGTTTTTTTCTTTTTTTCTTTTTGCTAGGCGTTCTTCTCAGGCAAGCTGAAGGTCAGAGGGAACATCATGCTGAGTCAGAAGCTGGAGGTCATCCTTAAGGACCACGCCAAACTGTGAGCCCCTCAGCCAAGCACCCAGATGACTTTAGGGAACTAACCAAGCTACCAGCTCTCTCCATCTGTCCACCTTTCTGTCCTGATTCATGTGTGCGTACTAAAATGCTTTGCCTCCAAAGAGAAATGCAT
The DNA here is from genome assembly GCF_002814215.2 of Seriola lalandi dorsalis. NCBI lineage: Eukaryota > Metazoa > Chordata > Actinopteri > Carangiformes > Carangidae > Seriola > Seriola lalandi. The sequence continues at coordinate 1,095,593 of NW_019525497.1, forward strand.
AAAAAATTATCCAGTAAGATTAGTACCACTTTGGAATGAACTCTCTCATATTAAGTAAAATTTCTCTGCAGTCATAAAATGTTGATCAAGTGGGAAATGTCCTTCATTGTATCACATGGATACAGATGTTTCGAGGGAAACGAGAGATCTTTTACTTTTTCTCACATCTTCAGTTCTTGGCAACAGAAGCAATAATTCATTTCAGCTGGTTGGAGTTTAACTTGGTTGGTCCGTCCTTGCTAAATGTGCACTTAACACACCTGCCTTTAAAGAAACCTAATGGGGAAATTAACCGTTTGTCTTCATGAATTTAATTCCTTTTTTTATTTCAATCGGTCATGGTATTCAGGTGTCATTAGAAACAAGAATCAAAATGTTGCCAGACATTTGGTAAATGCACTGGGTGAAGTGATGATGATAAACCAATTTTTAATCTCAGCTTTACTAAAGTCATAATTCATCTGTTATTTCATTCTGATGACTAATTTATCTCAGTCAGTTTAAGTCAGAAACGGTTTCATGTGACTGATACTGTAATCACAACAGAAACTTTGAGATGTATAATAATGTAGTTTGCTGGTTATGAAAATAATGATTCACTTTTTTTATATCATTTCAGTGTAATTGTAATGTAATTCAATGACAGCTCGTCTATGAAAATAAATTCATCCAGAACCTTATTTCTGTATGTTTAATTAAAGCAACTATAATTGATATTTTTTTTTTGAAATAACAATGTATCAAATGACAGGGAAATGTGAGCCGCAGCTCACAGTAATGAACCTACAAAGATTTATCACCCGAATCTGCAGCGCGTCTCGGCTTTATGGAGATTTTAGTGTTTAGTTGTCTGGCTGCAGCAGTTTCTCTACCGAAAAACTCTAAAAAACCCACTGTACACTAGCTGCTCAGCACCAGCAGCTGAAGAGAGGGATATATTCACCCAGGATTTGGTAGAGGCCAAAAACGGAGCTAAAAGAGAGTGAATATTGGATTTACATTCGCCAACTCCCAATGAATGCTAATTTTGCTCTAACTGCTGGATGTGTAAGGTCGGGATTTTATGAATGGGTCCCTGTTTTGTTGTTTTGATACGATACACATTCCTGCTGCTGACAATAGGTGGTGGTAACATGCAAAGAAATTTAGCAATGTGCCAACAAAGGCAGTGAAGAAGACTGCTATCAAGTTAACGTGGATGTTAACAGTGCAGGATTTAGCAAAACAGACTTTTCAAGTGTTTTCAGAATGGAAATGCATTAATTAACAATAACTACAGGGTGTGTTACAGTCAAACATGCTTTTATTAAATGTGTAAAATTGTAGTTTACTAGCTATATAAATTATGATTTTCATTTAACTTTTAATATCAGTGCAGTTACTATTAACATCAATGGTTTTTTCTTTATAGGAAGTAAAATTATTCAGACAAGAACCAATTTAAATGTCATTTTAAAACACTTCTATAGACGGCAAGTGTTGCAATCACGGTTTAAATGAACCAGTATCTAATAAACATTTGGTGCTTTAGTTTGAGATGACAGTGTCATTTTCCATCATTTACTGAATATATTAGACTTTGATAAAAATACAATGCAGAATGTTAGATGGTAAGTAATGAGTATATAATGACTGTAGAGTATATCCGTTGTGATGTTCTTATACTTCCCTTGATTTGTGACAAGTTTGTGAATTGCGATAATGCACTGGTATGAACAAACATCACCTGTGTTCAAAATTACAAAAAAACATCTGCTCATGTTAAATAGTTTTTTTTTTTTTTATTACATTGATACATTTTCTGTATAATACATTGATTTACACATTATCTTCATTAAAAAATTAGAATTATCTGATCAAATTCACATTTGCAAGATTGAAGAGAGGAAAGCGAAGAAATCAGAGTTGAATGTGATAACTTGGTTCTTTTTCATTGAGCTGAATGAGGAAAATCACCAGTAATTGATAAAATGTGTTTTATTCTCCAGTTTTTGTCGGAGTACATATTGTCTGGCTTTGATAAAATGTATTTTAATCACCAGTTACTGCAGGAGCACAGATCATTTTCCAACCACTGATTTGCGGGGAAAAAAAAAATCGTAATGTGGTTGTTCAAACTCACAAAATGAGAAAAATGAGAAAAAGAAGCAGGAAATAAGATTACATCTGTCTTTTGATCAATTAGTGTATAATCCTAAATATGAACATATTTCATAAATATACCTGTATTTGTACAGAATAATATTCTTCATAAAGTGGCTTTTGTCATTACCTGCTGTTTGTCTACGACTAGTTGTTATAATTATGTAGGTATTATGAATCTATGTATATACATAACTGCAATAAATCTGCTTCATCTAAAAGGTATTCCTCAGTTTATCCTCCCTGAAATCAAAGCTATTGTACATTTGTTTCTCTACAGCAGCACAAGGTTCTGTGGGTCGTTCTCTTAATGGATTCTCCTCCTTCACACTTCACTGCTATAGGACAGTTTGCAGCTCCACCAACCTAGATTACAGTTTCCAAGCATGTACTGAAGGCAATGTGCTGCATTTGCATGATAAAAAAAAAAAAAAAAAAGAAACTGAATGATAAGAAAAAGTGAAGTTAAGGTAATTACTGTAATTGTTACAAAGGAACTGAATAGCAAAGCAGATAAAGCAAGTCTGCTAATAAAATTAAGATTACTACAAGGCAAACAATATTGTTTCAAAGGCAGTTTCCAATCATGGTCCACATGGAAGATTAAAGTTGGGAGTAGATGAAAGGGAAGTGCATCATTATTGGAATAAAACATTTCCACAACAAAATAAGATATCCATTAAAACTTGTTTACTGCCCCACCACAACCCCTTTCCATTGTCAAAAGCAAAGTTTCCTGCTACATGTTCTTAAGATTAATATTCAACATTTCAAAAAACAGAATGCAGCCAGAAAAGGTATTATTCAAGGTGTCCCATACCAACAAGGGGCCTTAAATTAAAGCTACTTTGTGCAACTTAACATCAGTAATAATCGATATTATCAGGACCAACAGTACTAGTACTGTGCCAGCATAGCAGAAGTAGTTCTCAGAGATTAAGGACACTTAATAATAATAGTAATACCACTGATTAAATCTAGGCCAGGATAAAACATATTGTACCATATATTGTAAATCTATGACAAGATGCTTGGGCTGCTTTATTGTCATCCCGTCTCGTTGTTATATGCATTACACTATTTATAGTTCAGCTTAAGTTTTATGTGCAAAATAGAGAAAGAGAAATGGTGCATTCAGGTAGTCCATTCCAAGTTAGGAAAACACTGGGTTCTGGCACACACGTGAACTCCAGTCACAAATTTTGACTAGCTCGATTAAAGGAAGAGTTTGACATTTTGGAAAATACACTTCTTGTTCACTTTCAAGTGGAGAGGACGAGAAGCTTGATACTCTCATATATAGCTGTTCAAAAAGAAGGGTTACTTTTTCTTTAACTGTGTGGCTATATCCCCAAAGTTTTTAAACTGTAAGGGAGGCGCGGAGGAAGCGACGTGAGGTGAAAGTGACAGGTGCATGCAGGTGCTCTGAAAACAACAGCAGGTTAGTAACTGTAGTTTGGTCTGCTTACAATCAGCAGCTTCTCAGTGGCAGTGATGCACAGCTCATAGAAGGTAGGCCACTTTAAAACCCTTAGTGCGTGAGATCCAGAATCATGTTTTTAACTTTTCTTCAGTATCAGAGTAATTTTATCATAGTTGTCAGTAAATCCACTGGTACACACCAAACAGGAACTGCTATCGGTGAACTTTTCCAAAATGTAAAACATGAATGGGAACCCCCTCCAAAAAAATGGGCTCAACTTGGAGCCCACAGCAACTCACTGAAACCATGGCAACATGATATTTTCTATTTACAGAACAGAGGCTATGCTGCTTCTCTCCTCTGATTAGTTTGATTGAGACTGAATGAATATCGGCTCAGTTTATTACAACTTGGTAAAAGTTCACATCTCTACATAGGAGTGAAGACTTTTATGTTTAACGCAACATTATCCAAAAGAAAGAAATAAAGTCAAGAAACAGTCTGGCCTGTATAATCAGCTGTAAAATAGAAATAATTTAGATTTCTTTATGTACGGATTAAAAAAAAAAAGATTTATCGTCAACTTTAGAGCTGCTGGCAGGGATATTGTTGTTGTTGTTGTAGGAACAGAGTGCGCAGAGTCGGGCTAGCTGTTTCCTCATGTTTCTAGTCTTTATGCTAAGCTAAGCTAAGCTAAACTAAACTAAGCTATAGAGCTGCTGACTGTAGACTCATATTTAATACACAAACATGAGTGGCATCAATCTTCTCACCTCACGTCTCTGCCAGAAATCAAATAACATTCCCTAAAATGTCACACCATTGTTTTGAATTGAAGAGATTCAGTATGATGTGTTTATTCTTTCCACCTTCATAAAATCAGGTTTCCTGTGTTCATTTCAGGTCAGGTATAGAGAAGGACATCAGCCAAACGCTTGAAATCAAAACGTGACTGAATAATAGTGATATGAAATTGACATCCTGTAATTCCTTAAGTGTGGTTTGATCGAATACCCGGTCGTCTGCTTTTTAATCAAGCTGGCATCATTTGTGTTAAAAAATTTATACTGGGCACTAGAATGTGCCGGGAGTCCTTGTGACTGGATCTAATGTGCTTTGTACCATGTCCACTGGCCTTACTGCATTGTGCCGAGCGGGTTTGATAGTGTTGTACAGTCTTGAGACGTTCCATCCCCAAACGGGATCACGTATATCTGTACGATGCACTGCACACACAGTCTTATTTTATCACCTGGACGCTCCTGCAGTGATCCCAGAGGAGCTTCCACTATCATGACTGTGTTACTAACATGAACTAAAGAGAAGGTGATATTATTTAAGTAGAACAATGCTGCAGCTTTAGACTCTTCACAGTCTCTTCTCACTACTGCTCCTTCTACAGCTTCACTCCCTGTGCAAAAAAAAAAAAAAAAAGCTCTCCATGTGCTCTTCAGCAGACACTGACATGGTAGTTTGTTTTGGAGAATCTCCAGGTGGGTGTTTGTCTCTTTTGAATGTGCCCTCGGCCGTTACCCTGTGCCCACTTTAACTTCCACAAGAGTTTAAAAACACTTCGCTCCTGTGCTTTGTCGGCTCTGATGCCAAGTCTGGGTTCATGTCCCACACGAAGCACTGCAGATGTGATCATTTCACTGCATGTTCACTCTCTCTGGGGCCCTGAATCAGACGACGTGCTCTTACTCTGTGAAAGTCTGTAAATCCTATGAATATAGGAGATATATATATATATATATTGTCATGAAAGCTATTCTTCCTTTAAACTGGATGATAATACTTAAACTTGATGGCCATTGTTCCAATCAGGTATTATGGTACTTTCCACAATATTGTTAGAAACTTTGCTCCATCCTAAAATGCACTTCACATTATTCAGCTCAGTTGCTTTAACTCCACATTTTTCTGTCTATATGATGAAGTTGACATCGTTCTTGAGGTTGCCGTGGTTGTTGTTGACAACACTGAAGCGGTTGGGGAGGATCCTCATCTTCATGGTTCCGTCGGCGCCGCAGGAGAAGATGTGATTGGCCGGTCCCACCTCGATCTGCATGACACCCGTGCCGAGGTTCCTGAACAGCGACTGGCGGGCGTGTTCGTTCGGAAAGGCGTAGAGGAGACTCTGAGTGGCCAGGCTCCAAACCTGGGGAAGTCCCGGGAATATATGAAAAACAACTTCAATTTATGAAGCGAAAGTTTAGCACAGGTATTTTTAAACTGCACAATGTATAAAAGATTGAGTCTGCTGATATATTGTCAGTCTGATACAGCTCATTCCTCCAAGATCACAACATGGGCACTGTAGTTTATTTAAAGATAATTTCACATAGATAAATTCTACGCACTAAATTTTGTACAGACATGCATGTCTCCTTTTTTGATAAATTGATGATCCTCACTTTTGACTTCTTAAAGAACGTATTTATGATCCGTCTTTAAAGGTTTAAATCTTCAGTAGAAACGAGTCGTTAGGGCTGAGAGACACAGGCAGAGTTAAGATGATATAAAGTAGCGACACAATCTCTTGCATTGCTGGTTTTGGTCTTTTCGCATGATTTGTTGACGGTATGAAAAATATAGAATATCAGCACCCTTATCCTATAAGATGATTGGCCTCAGACTGGCAGACAGGAAATTATTAAGACAAAATGAGTGTCCACTGAGAACCGTGATTAGCTCTGAGCAACTTGCATTGTTTGAGTCATATTCCCAGCCTGGGAGCTTTATTATTTGATAAGGTATTTCATAGACTTAATTCTGTATATTTAAGTTAATCTTCCAGTTCCATGGACTCTAATCAAACTTTTTAAAAGCTTATAAATTTGCAGCACACCCACATTAAAATTAAAATTGTCCAATATACAAGTAATGACTTCAGATGAGTAACATTATACACGGCTTTGGAGGTTTTTGCGAGCAATCATCTAGAATGAAAGTCATTTGAATTTCAAGCAGATGTTCACTGCACCATTCCCTCTACATCTGTGTGACGCAGTGGCTTCATCCTTGGAGTGACAGCTGTGTGATCTGTGCCAACATATTCAAGTCAAAAAGATGAAGGACCTGCCGCGTCTCGAAATATATTAGCTAAAGACGGCCACATCTCCTGCCTGTTCACTCAAAACAGTTTCCCTTTTGCCTTTTCCCATGTCACCCCACTTTCACCTTACACTTTAGTCTCCATCATTCGCACTATTGTCCCGCGCAGGTGGTTAATCATAAGTGTGACATTGGTTTCGATTGGGGTCACTGTCTCCACGGATAAACGCAACAGTCATCTGATTGTCGATGTGCAGGAGAGGCAGAGACGTTCACACCTGGGTGCCAGATGCCCTGTAGGACTGTTCTGTCAGGGATGCTTTTACTTTGTGCAGAGTAAATGATCGAAACTGTTTTCATAATCCAAGTTTTTAGGGTTTTTTTTTTAATAGTTTTTTCCACTGTTCCCCAAGAAGTTCTCATAAAAATGTTATGACTTTCTTTGAAAAAGTCACAGCTTCTATGACTTAAAATCCTTTCTGGGAGATTCTCTAACAAAGCCTTCTATTTTGAACAAACCTTGAAAGCCGTCAACATTAATAAATATTTGTATATTAAAATAATTACTAATTAAACTCCCTGATCACTTGTGTGGAATATATCTCTCAAAATTAGATATTTATTCAATAGAAATGTATTTAATTGCATAATTTATATTGAGGATACCTTGATGTTGCCCTCAGCTGATCCACTGATAAAGCAGTCTTCAATTGGATCGACAGCCAGTGCTTTGACAGGCGAGTCATGGGCCTGGAAGCTCTGGCGCTGGTGCTTGTGGGGAAGCTCCAGGATGCTGATCCAGCCCTTCCTCCCACCTGTGATAAGCAGCTGCTGCCTGGGGGCCATTGCGAGCACAGTAGCACCCGACTCGTGGCAGCAGAAAGCTGGTGTCGAGGATGACATTTAAAAATCAGAGGGCAAACAGCAGGATTGAGAATGAGAAAGCGGGTGAACAAGGAATGGAAGAAATATTATATTATATATCATACAATATTTAAGGGTTTAAGGGGCAACTTCAACAATTAAATGAAACAAAATTGCTGCAGATTAATTTTGTCGACCATCTACTTGATTAAACAACTGATCGTTTCAGCTCTAAAGGTGCTGTAAATCGGCTGATTCTTCAAAGTGTGTCTTGTGTCTTACCATGTACAAGGCTGTTAGCAGGAGTCACCAGAGTGTCCCACAAACACACGTTCCTGTGGAGTCAAAAATAACCACATCACGATGCATTCCAACATTTTAATCAAACAACATCATTATTCCTGTTGGTCAGAGTACAGTGAAGTTATATGGAAAAGATCAAGCTTTTAATTTGAATGGCACTGAATTCAAGTGAGGGGAAGAAAACAACTGGAGACGAAATTCCCCTTCTACGTTTCTTGTACCTGTTGTCTGTTGAAAGACCTGCAGTGGCGATGAGGGAGGAGGAGCCCACAAAGACAAAGTCATGAGCTGTCTTGTTGTGGCACTGCAACGTCTTGCAGAGAGAAACAAAGACAACGGTTAGTAATAGTGACACTAATAGAGAAGCAGGAGGAGAGTTAAAAAAAATGAGAATGACAGGAAGAAAACAAGAGGACACTAAGGTGGACTTGACAGAGAAAAAAAAAAAAATCAAAAAAATGCTGGAAAAGGTTGCAAATGAATTGGCTTTTGAGTTTCTTACCAGGAATGGTTTGGGTGTATTCCCACTTGTGTTGGTCTGCCAGAGACTCAAACCTCCATCAGCATCTATGATACCAAACTACACACAAAAAAATTCAGAGAGCAGATGTGAGACTTTGCTGAAAAAAAAAAAAAAAAAGAGTTAGGATTGTCCTTTATTTCACATTAGACAGACAGAAGCTTATTGACAGGTGCTCCTGCTGTATTTGCACACAACCGAGAACCGTCACTCCCCTCAGGGGATTTGGATTGTGCTCAAAATATGTTCCAAAACACGTCAACAGCCTCATTAGGCCAAGCACCTATTACATAACTAAAATGAAGACCTCTGCATGTCCTGTCTTTCCAAATTAAAAAAAAAAGAAGCATATTTCACTCTTTTGACCAGAACAGGCAGATAAGTTAGTACTGGCACAGGAGAGGCACCATCTGAGAAAATTATTAGCTCGAGGCGAGTGCCTGAGTTCAGAGCGGTTGAATCACTCAGCTGAAGAACAATGTGTGCTGAAGCCAAACTCCCTTCTGCGGTCCGTGCCTGGTTGGCAAAGTTATAAGAGGGAGTGTGAAAATGTTGCTGAGTCTGACAGGCTCACATCACAATGCAGTCATGCTGCAAAGATAAGAATAGTTTGACATATGTATAGCGGTAGTTAACGGTTCAAAGTGTTCAATTTCCTGGTCCATACAGTATGAGCGTGTGTGTGTGTGGCTTTGTAACCTTGTTTCCTTGGTGGTTGAATCGTATCCGGGTGACTCTGGAGTTGCCTGGACTTCTGAAGCAGATGATCTGCTGGGAGTGACCCCACTCGAACATCCTCACGCTACCATCCTGAGCTCCTGTCAGGTCTGTAAAACAGAAATCAGCAAAGGTGACATCAGTTCAGCTCATTTTCCAGTGCATCTTGATGAACGTTCAGGTCCCGACATGAGGTTTTGGCTTTTCTTTGTTCCCGAAATCATCCGTTTTATAATTGATAAAGAAAACAGTTTATTTCACAAACACTTCAACAACTGTTACTTCCTGAGTCTTACGACCTGCTGGGAATTATTCCACCCGAACACCTCACAAGTTAATCCCTACACTGCAATTTGACTGGAAACTACAATGTTGTATTCATGCAGCCTTTTCTAAATCAATAGCAGCACTGGGACCAGAGGAAATAAACTCTGCCACTTGCTAAAAATCTGCATAAGAGAAGAATGAGAGTACCTTTTTGGGTGATGTAATCATTCCCTGAAGGCTCTTTCTAACACGAGGAATATCATGATAGCGAATACTCTTCTAATCCACTGACAGACATTAGAGTCATACTTACAGTAAGGCAGTGTGGGATGCGAGGTCATTCTTCTCACATTATTGATGTTTCTCTTGATCATCTGGGAGAAGCAAAGTGAAGAGGAGGAAAGGAAGATTCTCAGCCAATGTTAACAGACAAGGCAGTGTTTCATTATGGTAAACAGTGATCTTTTACAACAGGGATAAGAACACTGCTATATAATAGTAAAGTTACACAATACTGCATAGTTCTAAAGGCCATAAACAGAGATGGAACAGCCAATTATGCTGGCTTTATCCATCTGTTAAACTCACGCTCTGACAATGCTCGTACAACATTTGGCACCTACCTGTAGTACGTGAACGGCAGCTGTGGCGTGGCAGGCTCTATCAGTGATGGATTTTAAAGTTTAATTCGCTGCTTAAGCCTTGATTACAGATCGTCAAATTCATTTTCCCATCAATTAAATAATTTATTAAATTAGAATTTTGCTGCCGACTGTGTCCAAGCATAGAATGACAAGACTCCAATTCCTATTTTCTCACATGCTTATAATATGACTGTTTTCCGTACTGTTGCCCTCCATGGTTGAGGTAAGGGCGTAGGTTATGGTTAGGCATTGTGGAGATGACTAGTTGGGTGACAGTAAGGCTCTGGCTCAGATTTATGATTATTTTTGTGATTGTGGCTACAAGGTTTTTATTTTTAAATGTGTTTTGCCATGCATCATGAGAGGGAATAAAACATTTTAGGCTCATTTCAGAAGAGGGAGAATCTCATTAAAAACTTCAGAGTGAGCTTTAAAGTTCATTCTTGAACTGAGAGGAAAACTGGAGTGGTGTATGACATCCCAGGTGACCGTGGACAAGAGACTGAATGAACCCCATAAACCGGAGAAGTCAGCAGTCTGTGAACACCAGACCAAAACTGGTTATAGCATTGAACAAAATTATCAAGCAGGAATCAACAGACGGCCGATAAGGATCAAGGACACCACTGACATCCTTTGCCGGACCATTCTTGAACAGGGGCTGGGGGTAGGATATCCTGCCAGTATGTGATCACCAGTTATCACATGACCATAATTCCACTTGCTTAATGTGATAACAACGTAACCATCTCTGTGACAACTGAGCAAATCAATCAGCTGAGGAAGGCCATTGAATGTTGTCGAAAGCTATACCAACATTTTAAGTGTAAGCAGCCCTTGGTTCATTCACTGTGTTTCATAGTTTATTTAACTGAATTTACTGCCTTTGTTAACAAGAGATAATAATTACGTGATATATTTATTATCTTGTTCTTTAGGCAAACAAGATGTGTTTTATTGCTCTCTGAGCCATTTTAACTGTGTCCTGTTGTAGCCTCCACATTAATGTGACTGCCGTCAACTCCGGTTAGAGTCACAACTGTCACTGGGTCTGAAGACAGGACAAGACAAGAGTCAGACGAGGAGTGTGTTGTGCACCAAAACTGTCAGACTGGCAAACTGAAGAACTGGTTGGTAAAATAATTATGACGGTTAGTGGATTTCACTGTCCAATCTGCATATCAAGAGCAATAAGCAAACTGGTTAATATCAACAAACATGACTCACTATTTCTCCATTCAAAGACACTGCTATCACCAGAACAAAATCAATCACCCTCCCCACTGCTGACGCCAAGTTCCTCTGATTTAGAAAAACAGCTTTTACAGACTTTTTTATAAAAACTGCATAAAATGACACAGAGTTGGGCTCACAAGCTGTAGCAGTCAACAATATCTTAGTTCCTTTGTAAGTCAATAAGAGAAGCTAATGCTAACAACCATGCTGCTTTTGGCACACTGGAGTCTGGACAAAGATGAATAATCAATTTAAATCATTTTAACTACTTTGAGTAAAAATGTGAGCAGATCTAGAGCCCAAGTGAATGTTTGTGCCAAATCTGAAGAAATTCCCTCAAGGCAGTTTGGAGATATCAGATTCAAGAGGCCACTGTGACCTTTGACCAAATTCTAATCATTTCATCCAAATGGACATTTGTGCCAAATTTGAGGTGATTCCCTTGAGGAGTTCCCAAGATATTCCATTCACAAGGCCATAACCTTGTTTTGTGAGGTCACCTTGACCTTTGACCTTTGACCACCAAAAATCAAAAAAACAAATGAACGGTTCAGATATTATCACTGAAGACAAGATAACCACACATTAAGCACCAAGTGCAGTCAAAACATCGTCATCTTCTCTCCAATATACAGTGACATAACCAGCACCTAGTCTTTGGGGAGCATTTACCATATCATTTATATACTGCATAAATGTTTAGAACTCACCACAGCTGCACCCCTGCCAGTCTGCACGCCTCCCAGCCATGGCATGTTGATGGGTGTGCCAGGGCTACTGTGGGTGTATGGTGTGGTGCCATGGAGGGCGGCAAAGTCATCTCGTGTATGGACCACCAGGAAATCATCGCCTCCAACACTAGGATAGATAATAATAACTGGACATATAATTTCACGGCAATGCAAATCAGGTTTATTTCAGAGACAGATCCAGAGCTGATTAGTTTAGAAAATTTGCAGGATGCACTTAATGAAAAAAGCAAGGTAGGACTAATCATCCTTAGCAGGAAAAAATACAGTAATTCAGCCAGCATTGCCTTGTTTGAAAGACAACAGCTTTCTTGTTAACACTGTGTACATTTAGTAAGTTATTCAGAAAAGAAAAAGAACAAATAATGACAGAAAGTGCCTATATCTAATAATCTATAACAATATCTCATAAAGAAGCAGTCACACACAATTACATACAGATTATGCTGCATGGCCATACATATACACCAAAGATACAGATGCATGTACACCACCTACACAACCATAACTGAACCAATCACACTGTCCCGTGCCCACACTCTATTTAGCTCTATCGTTATGAGGGTGAAAAGGTAAGATGATGTTACTCTGGATGAACTCTCACAGCCGTTTGCCTCATCAAATACAGTATGCACACGCAAAAACACAACACACACACACACACACACACACACACACACACACGCACACAGATAGTTCTCTTACCCTTTGGCTTCGGCCTCATCATCATCGATCCATGTCAAGATCTGTGTGGCCAAGATGGATGACACATCCAACTCTTGAATGTCATGGGTGGAGGCCATGACTAAACAATTACGATTTGCCTGGGAGACAGACAGAGACAGGAAAAAAGGGAGAGGTGAGTGCCAAAGACGATAGGGGTAGGGAAAATTGGGTGATTTAATCTATGTGCAAAATTTGAAACGTCAGAAGATCCACAAGAGCGAGAGAAAGAATTTTTCGAACTCTATTTTGCCTAAGGTCACAAAACTATCCAAGTTTTTGCTTTTAATGATGACCTGAAGTGAACTGACCCTTCTTTGATCACTGTTGAGAAGAGGCCAGTACCACTGCTTCCCTTTAAATAAATAGCTGCATTCAAGCCAGAGTATCATACCTCTTTATATATCAAACAGAAAAACACAGGCTTGACAACATCAAAGGGGCTACAAAATGGTTTAAGAGTTGTGCCATTGGTCAGAAGCAAGTGATCTTTGCACTGAATTTGAATTGTGTGCTCTAAATTTGAGGTTGTATTTGCCAAAGTGAAGCTATGACTTAAAATTCATGTTTTTTTTTAAATTTTTTTTTAATTTAGTTTGAATCCACCAAAGTTTAAAACTTCAAATTCAGAATACAAATTTTAATTACTTGGTTAGTGGCACATCAGTTTTACAATACTTGAAATTGCTGTTACTATGCACAGCTGGGCTAAAACTAATTATTGCTGTATTGATTGATTTTTTTTGCCACTTGGGGACACATTACACCAACATATTATCATTTTATAAAGTTATGAAGGCATGAAGCAACATTAACATTATTTTGTATTTCTGGCCATTTCTGGTAAGTCCAACATTCCTCCTCCTTTTTGCTCTGCTTTTGGTCTCCACCAGCTCCTGTGGGGAATATCTGTCTCTTTAGCTGCTAAATGCTCTACTGCGTTCAAAAGCTAGTGGTTAATTACCTGCTGGGTAGATAGTGTACAGTGGTGTTAACAGAGCTTTTTCTGAAAACAGTGGTATATTGTGGTATATTGTGTTGTTCAGTGACATCTATGTAAAAGAGTTGTACCTTGTTGATGGCAAAGGCTGTGATGATGTCAGATTCCTTGTGGATGATGCGTGCCTTTCCTCCGGGGGAGCCCTGATCTGACTCAGTCTGCACAGAGAAACACACACCCACACACACACATACACAAATAAATCACCACCATGGAGATTCAATAATTACAGCTGAAACATTGGTAAACATTTCCTGCAGTCAAATAACAGCCATGACTTCGGATATGTTTCCCTTCATGCTACAGAACCAATGACCTGACAAGATCCATGAGAGGAGTTGATAAATAAAATGTCAAATTATTTGCTGTAGAAGATGACAGCTATAAAAAAGAAAAAGAAAAAAGAAAGACTCGGTCTGGGCTTACTCTTTGTTTTCTACACTGTAATATGTGCACTCTATGTTTATGTGTTTGTTTGTCTTGCTTTTAGTTAGGAGAGGACATGTGCGCTGCATCACGCCACGCTGTTAACCGCGGTATCCAGCTTAACTGGTGTAGTGCCATCAGACAGCATGAGCGCAACATCCCTTGAGCGACGGGCACAAGAACACACTGTACTATAGGTCCTACGGGATGTTTGCAGTAGCAGAGAATGCTATACTGTAGCTCTGCATATTGTATGTTACATTTAATGCCAAAGTTATCTACATTTAATGCCAAAGTTACTCAACACGAGACAGGCATCCTTTTAACATGAGATTGAATTAAAGTCTACTGTATTTATTCAAGAGGAAAAGACCATGTCTGTTTCTGTCAGAGGGAATAAATGAAAACTTCACTTGCAGAAATCTAAATATGGTGGTTTGCCATTTTCACAGTGCACATAATCCCTGTGGGATGCAGATTCACTGCGACAGTGTTGGGCCCATTAATCAGAAGCTATTCAGCTTCATAGCTCGTCCTCTGAGAGACTGGGCTAATTAACACTGAGCCAAATGGAGTAGCTATAACATGGCAGCTTGCACAGTGAGAGACAGAAGATTAGAAAGCCTCTATGAAGCATCAGTGTACAGTATAATTTAAGATTTATGGTTCACATTCACATGAATATTTAGACTGCTAAATGTAAGATTAATATCAAACACTGAGGAGGGAGGGAGTTCATGGCCTTGGAAATACGTGTACAGTAATTCTGTCAAGATGACAATTTTAATGTTTCTTCGATTATATGTGACAGGTCCCATTTACTACTCTACCGTAGAGGCAAATACAGTCACATGATGTGCATGTTCCCATATCTAATCAATGGTAGTTTGTACCACCCACGCTACAGTGTGGTGATGAGAAGTTTCATATAGTTTCACAACATCTGTGCAGAGTAAATTATTCACTCATTGGTCTTGTCAAATCAGAAGTACTGGTGTTAATATGATGAAAACGTCCCATTTTTATAAACGTGCTACAAAAACTGATAAAACGATGCCATTTTATAGTGCCAGCTGGTTCTTGGAAACATATTTTATTATACAAATAACTAACTGATAACTAATGATTTAGACTTATATGGTCTGATATGGACACCACCTTTAGAGTGATGTTATGGTCTGTTAAGACTGTTAAGTGTAAAATGTGCTGGTAAACTGCGATGCCAACCACACAGTATGAAGCCAGTGATTTTCCTTTTGTCAAAGTCATCTAAATATTTTAAATGCTGTGAAAAAATGCAAATGGCATGGTCTTACTTGTTATTATTTTCCATCATCTATTACGGCAATATTTGTCCCATCCTTACAGCTGAGTAGTTTTTGAAATTTTTCAATATCAGTGCCAGTGCAATACCTTATTTTGCATAATATAAATGTGTATTTCTAAAATAAATAAAATTGAATAAAATGTTTAATGTGGTCTTAATACAAACAGCCACACAAGCACTTTACCTGATTAGAATACGGCTTAAAATTACCATAAACTTTATATTAAAATTAGGCAATATCTGATCATACAATAAATCAACAAGATAAAAAGATCAAATCTATCAAAGTTTTGGGCAGAAGATATTGCAAAAGGTACTGAGGTTTGACACCCACCCCACCCAACTCCAACTCCAATACCATAAGCAATAATTTATCTAAAGCAGCAGTACCTGATGGTTTCCTGTCTCGTCCATCCCTGAACATTTCATATTGTCAGTCTGGTCCTCAACCGACTTTAATGATTGGGGGAAGCAGCACGGGGCAGACACACCCACACACACAAAACACACACAACATACAACAACAACCAGTGATGAACCATGCAAACACACACAGAAACTGAATTACTGAGATGTTAATCAAACAGGGTGTAATTAATTGAATAAAATCAAAAGCATCATGCAACTGGAGGCAGTAATAACAACTGGCATGCGGAACAAAAAAAAAAAAAAGGTGCCAACAGAGATGTAAAAGCTATAATGATGCAGTTTGTCTGGGGGTGGGGGGTAAATACAGACATGTGTTGTGGATTTTAACAAACTAGTTAATGTGTTATTCAGTGACAATTAATACGGTGTGCAAGTTGTGCAACATGAAGGCAGTTCATGCAATGGGTTGGCATGTGTAAACATGGTGTACCTCATTCGGGTCCCGTTTCTTGGTGAAGATGTTTCTAATGAAAGTTTCTTGTACTTCTTCCTGCTTGACCAGAAACTGCCACAATCGTTTCACTGGCAGCGCCGAATGGTGGTTAGTCCTGAAAAGAATAGAACATCTCCAGCATATTAATAATAATGCTCATTGAATCAGTTGTATCGGTTCACTGAGGCACACGTGTTAAAAAAATATTATTTCTGATTCGGCGCTGATGTGAAAACTTTACATATCTGGTGCTTAAGGCAAGACACATCAAATGCACATGCACAATGTTGTTCCTCCAAGAGCTGTAATTCCCTACAGTACATACTATACAGGCCGTGTGGAAATCTACAGGGGTCAATCTGCGCAGGAATAAAACCGCTTGGATTTCACGGATGTGTTGTACAGATACATCTGGTACTGAAGGCAACTGTAGTCATCATGTTAACATTAATTCACAAAGTGTAAAAACTGATCATCTGAGGGCTTGAAGCGATGTTATAAAGGATAAGTCAACTGCAAACATCATATTCAAACTTGTTACTGATCTCCAGCTCATGGTAGTACCTGAACGGGGTGTTGGATGGTTCAAACAGAACCTTGTGTCTGAGCAGGGCGGGGCCAGATGTGGCTGTTTCGTCCTGAAGGTGTGTGGAGATGTATTTAGAAGGGGGGCCCCCAAAGATCTCCAGTCTTTTCTGCAGCAACTGCTCCCAGCGCTGCAGCGTCTTCAGCACAGCGTGACACAGAGGAGAGCCCACAGGCAGATCTACATTAAACAGAAGCAGGCACACACGAACAAGGAGGCAATAAGATTAGTTTAGACAGGCAGTGAGAGATAAGGAGGCTCTTATCTACATCCTGGATGTTAGTACATCAGGCGTATGTGCTGTATTTAAGTGTTTACCTAATAGATCATATCCTGCCATTGGGTAGAAGGACTTGAGGTTGACCAACACCAGCTGAACCATTGCCAGACGCATTAAACACCAACTGAGAGGAAAAGAATCCATTACAAACGAGACCATTACAGTTTTGAACATGAACACTCTAGATGGGTTTAATGCTGCCTTCAAAAAATCTCAAACAATAAAGATGTGTTCAGACTGAATGTGGAGCAAAATTCAAAAAAGGCAGTGCAACTGAATACAAAGTCTTTGGCCAGTCACAAACAGCTGTGAAGATACGCAGGTTTACTTTAAGCAGCTTGAAATGAGGCGAAGATGAGACACGGTTTTCTGTAATATCCAATCCGTGCCGTCATTACCTGTATGAATTGTGGTTCGAATGCTCTCGTTGTGGAGAGTTGGGGTCAAACACATCTTCATATTCATCGCCATCTTCGTCTTCATCTTGACTACCCTGGCTCTCTTCTGAGTCATACACAATTCTGTTTTCTGATGGTGGCAGCAGAGGCTAAGAGACACAAGAACACAATAACAGCAGTGAAGAGGACAGACACACATACTGTTTTAGTTTGAAACAACAGAAAAACACTTTCTTTTTCTTTCATTTGCTGCTAGTCAGCTTTAGTGTGTGTTGAGTATTATGGCGGATTAATGCATCTAAATCATTACAAATTACCAGTGTATTTATATAACATTAACTATACGCCTGATGAACCCTGAATAAAAAAAACAAATATAAGCCAAGTTACACAGAATGTAAAGGAAAGGAGTCGATATAAAAAGGGTCCTGTCTTTTTTTTTTTACCTTGGCAATAAAGTAATCCCAAATGCTGAGCTCTGGCGGGACAAATCGTTCTTTAAAGATGGACGCAGCTTCTTGCTCCACTACAGGGACATGCTTGGGACTGGATGGCCCCTCCCGCTCTATCCCAGACTCCTCTTTGGATCCACTGCGTGATGACAGAAGCCTGAATCGTCTGGACTTCCTGTCTGAGCCACTCGGGGATGCTGGGGTGTCAAGAGAAAGTGTTTGTTAAAATACAATGATTTCAGATGCCATCACAACCACACACACTTGTGCACTTGTGCATTCAAGCTTGACATGTTTTTTCTTTTTTGCTAATGACAATTATGTCACCTTTAAACATTGAATCATTTTCCTAAAAAACAAAACACAACAAGAACAAATCAAACAAACAAAAGTAGTTCAAATTGTCTAGATTTTGTCATATAAACAGGAGTTGCATTCCTGCCAACCATTAAGGAGTAGCACAAGAGAGTGAAGGAAACAGCTTCCACACTAATAGGTTGATGGATTTCTCTATGACCTACAGACGGGAACTCAATTAATTTAGAAAGGACGGACTTGATTTAGCTACTGGGTCAACACCCAAAGAAAAAAAACCCCACACAGACAGACCGTCAAAAAGAAAACCACACAGTCACCCACCTGGTGGAGGTGTTCTCATGGGGCTGTTAGGTTTCTCTATGACGGGGATCCGGGCACCTCCTCCAAACACCGTCACCCAAAGCTTGCTGTTGAGAGGGTGGGCCACGATGCGAAAAAGCTCGTTGCTGGAGTGTGTGGCCATGCCGTGAACAAACAGACTGAGGAAGACAGCAGTCAGGATCTCACAGAGCAGCACAGCCAAGCCTGGCTGGCTCTCCTCACCTGCTGAGCTCAACAGCCGAATCAGGGAGGCGATGCCTGGGGAGAATAAAGGAGCGCAGAACGAAAAAGAAGAGATAAAGACTGTAGAAGAACTTCAAGTGTGTAAACTACAAGAACTGTATTTTTTTAGACATCAAATCTTTTGGCATTTGTGAAACAAAAAAGCAGGATACTAGTCTACTGAAAGCCACCTTTTTGTGGAATACATTCAAATATTTGATTTAAGATAATGACAATATTCTATATTTCTTTTCTTAGCAACACATTCCATGAGAAGACCTAATCGAACAATGAACTCATCCTACTAACAAACAATTTCCCTGTGTAGCCAGACCCTCATAAAGAGCATTCCTTGGTGCCATTTCCTTCTAAAAACTATTAAAAACACATCAGTGAGCCACAGCATTGTGCTAGGTGTCATGCTTCTTTATTATGATGAATAAGGGCACTGTATTTTATTTCCCACATCCAACATTTACCATCCTGCTGCCGTAAATACTTACAAGAGCACTGGAAAATAGTCCCCAGCAAACACAATATTTACTCATGTTTGAGTCCTGTTTGCTAGAAACTAAAAAAAATATCAAGCTCTTTAAGGAAATTACTGAGCCTTTATTAAAAATGACTATATATACCTGACCTGTTTTTAACTATTCAAATCTTCTGTAGGAATGAATCAGCTTGGAGCTTAATGCTACAGACAGGAAAGGGAAGTTGTACTAAGTTGTTGTTTCTTTTGGTTTTTTATTTGTTGACAAAGAGAAAAGTTTGTTTCTTTTAATTCAAGCCAAAAACGTATATGTTTTGGTTGATTTACCTGGCCACTGTGCAGGAGAAGTGTTGGGCTGCACAGACTCATCCATGCTGACAGTTCTGACTGGATGCTTCTGAGACAACAATACACTCTGATACACAATCCCTGTGAAATGGTTCACATGGCTGTGGGAGATGAAACAGACAAAAGAAATGGACCCCATTGAGTCAGTATGAGGGCGCAAAGAAAAACATTTATATTAAACATGAAATACTGCACTGAAAAGAGAAATTTTAAAAAAATGGGTTTGGTGGTATAAATTTATAATGTCCACATGTTTTATTTTAACTGTTTTGACTTTGTTATGAAGTCTGGGAAACAACAGTTTCTAAGAAAGAGGCATCATGAGAAGAAACGCTTCATGATGAAGAAAGCAGGTCCAGTGAACTTTAAAGCTTTTAGGCTTCATATGGAAATACCTGTTAGTTGTTTACTAGTAGTAACTAAACCAAACTGAAGTTAATGTGATAACAGAGACAGAAAATAGCAGAACATGTATTGGAAGAACACTCAACCTCCGCAACCTACATCCTGAAATACGTTTTAAAAAATTCACACCCTCGTTCACTCGCTCTCTTGCTCACACACTCAAGAGGAAGAAATAGAAGCACAAATTCATCAAACCAAAGCAGCGACACGCCCTAGGAGAGTTTATATCATAGTTACCATAACAAAGACAGTGTTAAATTAGAAATAGCCTTGCAAATTTAGTTAGGCCGTTCAACTCCCAGCAGTATGTGATAGATGGCTGCATGTGTGCATGTGCTAAGTAGCGGATGAGGAAGGTACAAAACCAAGTGCTTATTTAATCAAATTGGTAAGAGTTGTGTGAAGTTTGAAACACTAAGTTCAGAGAGCTTACTCTGAAAGACTAATAAATGTTTTCTTTCTTAGCTTACAAAATTCCCCCTTTTAGACACAAAATTTAATTGATACTTGCGATTCTATATGTGGTGTCACAGCATTGTGGCTTTAAAGGTCCACATCTTTTCAAGCACAAGTTTAAATAACTCCATACAACATCAAACAATTTGACAGAATGGTGACAGAAACTCACACAGCAGCACAGCTGTATGCCAAATGGGTTATTTAAAAAAAGAATAAAAGAATCCCACACACAGTCATTCACCCATCCAAGGTTTAAATCCTACTGGGTTGTTGATAAAGTGATTTGGAGTTATGGTACCTACGCCTCTTAAATAAACAATGTTCCTTCCGTCTGTCAAACCCAAAGATCAAATTAAGTATTTACAATGAGAATGATAAACAGCAGCCATGCAGCTCCCATAAATTATTCTCAACATGATGATGAAAACAGACAAGTGACTGTCATATTTTTGGTTAGCAAACTTCCAACATGATTTTCTTTTTCAATGCATTAAATCACATCACAATAGAGCTTTATAAAACCCGCCTAAGCCAAAAGCCTAAAGCATAAAGCATAAAGCAATTGCTAAGATGATTTTTCATGAACAAAACCTAAGACATCCTGAAAAGCATATTCCATTTTGGTATTACATTTGTAATGTTTGACTTGAACTGTATGTGTGCATTACCCTCTCATTATAAAGTATGCTTGGTTACCAGCAGTCATGTCCCTTCCCCCTTATTTCTTATTATTCTGCTCCAATAAGCCTAAAAACCCTCTAACACACAAACAATTGTAACCAGAGGACACAAATCAACATTATTTTTGTCAGCATTTTGTCTTTTAAATGCTAATGCTAAAAATCAGATCATTCATGACAGATAAATAATCCAGTGGCGGCTAGTGCTGTTAATGGAGTCGTGTCAGGGTGAATGTGGTGGAAAATGAAAAAGTTGTATCAAAGTCAAGCATCGCTTGAAGACATATTAAGAATTCAAGAATCTTGCTTGGAGAGATGCTGCCCTGTAGATACCCACTATGAACTCAAACCTTTTTGAGTCAGGTTGCATAAAGAGCTTTTGCAGAGACTCGGCTGAGACGTGCAAAGATTTATTTCCCTACATCCCCGAATCATTGTTAAGAAATGGATGGCTTGAAAATAGCTCATGGTTTATGAAGTGTAAGTGATGCGAGGCATGGGATCAGTATGAAACTGCGAATTACAGTGCTTTGTGAAACAGTCCATGTAACATGAAAGACTAGAGGGTTAACTGCCCTAAAAGAATGGTAATAAGTGAGAGTACTGAGACACTTACCTGTAGGTGTGTCCATCACACAGACACTGATATATACAGGCAGACAAGGAAGCAGCTAAGGTGTGCATCACATAGATCTGAAATAAGAGCCGTGATCAGAGAAAAAAAAAAACATGAGATGAGTGTTCAATTGAAGTGCACTTTTTTCTTCTACATCTATGTGAAAAGGGTGGTTTGATTTGACAAACTTTGACACTCTGCAGTTCTCTTCAGCTCAGCGGAGCTTCATAGCATCTTTCAGCTCATTGTTTCACGATTCACAACCTCACTGTTTTCGTTCACTCTCACTGCTCTCAAGAGCCAGGAGTTGATGGGAGATCAAAACAAAAGCTTACAGGAGAGTGAATATTGGACTTACATTCATCAAGATGATACAAAAGCGCCTTCTAATGACTGCTAATGCATCTGCTGGATGTCTAAAAATGCAACTGTCTGCTAACAAGTTAGCTGTATATCAACTCAAAACGTGATAATATATCAGTTTTGTATTTACTACTTTATTCCATTGCCCACATTTGGCCAAAAACGAGTGTTAACACATATGAACAAAATTAAATCTTTATGTCCACATCCTTCTTTAACACTCATACATAATAAAAACTTAAAAAACAATAATGTTTATATCTATATGAATTATTTCCTTTAATTGTTCAGAAACAAACATATCCTATCTCATTGAACACACCTCCTGGTATTACTGCTTGCTTTCAATAAAGAAAACATTGAAGCCCACTCTTAGCCATTTGGATCCAAAGAATAGATTAATGCGACCAGAGGCTGTCTCACCTCATTGTTAACAACATCAGGATGTGGAGGAGAGTCGAGTGCATTGATGGTCTGCAAGATGTCATGAGTCAGGTTGGTCAGGTACACGATGGGATTGGCCACCACTGTCTTTACGTTGGCTGTGCAAGCCATCAGAAGAGGGATAGAGGTGGGTTGGGAACTTGACGTCACCACTGATTGGATAGAGTCGTCCTGTGGGCAGAGGTCAGAGAGGAACATGTCAAATCATTAGACTATGCCTGCAGGCACACTAAACAGATGGCCCAATGAACTGATATTGTTGATCACAGTAAACTAGAATTACTGCCTTGCAGTTGTATCCGTCTGCTAACCAGCCAAGCTGCAGGAAATACGGTCATCATCTCTCTTACCTGAGTTACAGCATTGAATAATGGCCAGACGAGTTTTTGCAGAACATTTTGATGTCACAGTGAAGTTGACCTTTAACAATTTGGATTTAAAATGTCACCACTTCTTCATATACTATTAGATATTTATGTTAAATTGTGTCAGAATTAGTGTATGAATGTGTGAGCTGTGGCCAAGAAAGTGTTTTGTGAGTTCACAGTGACCTTGACCTTTGAACACCAAAATTTCATCAGTTCATCCTTAAGTCCAAGTGGACTTTGTGCTTAATTTGAAGAAATTCCCTCAAGGCGTTACTGAGATATTGCACTCATGAGAATGGGACAGATGGATGGACAGATGGACAAGCAGAAAACATAATGCCTCCAGCCCTGGCTGTCGCTGATGTGGAGGCATAATAAAAACATTCAAGTGTTTAATGTTCACAAAAAATACTCTTCATCAGACATCACACCTATAAACTGGGACATAACATGTACATAACCTACCGTCACACCACAGTAAACATTCAACTTTCTCATATCTTTTTTTAGAGGGTATAAGAGACAGCTAACAAAGAGAACTAGGAACTGAGCGTTGCTGCTTTGAACTGTGAAACAATATTTTCCTGAGTCGTAATAAAGACAGGACGAGTCAACTGCTGGAGTGTCATACATGATCCGGTACTTAAGAGCAGGATGTGTTTTCCAGTGTATGTCTGAATGACATTTAAAGAGCAAGAAAGAAAACACTACCAATGGAGGAGTCAGGATTTGTGCGTGTTTACTAGATTCCTGATCATGACTTTTGTTCATTGTGCTTGATGGATCACATTCAGTTGTCACTGAGTTCCTCAACAGAAGCTCCACACACTGACTGAAGTCAAGACAAAGGAGAAATCACAAAAATTTCCTCGACAACAATGGAGAAATTTGACAACCATGGGACCAGAGTTGGGACAACAGAAACTGCCTTTATTCCAAAATCAAAGTAAAAGAGAAGAAACACTCCCAGTGCCCATCAACTGTGCTATCATTCAAGTGTGTTGTTCCCATGCCAGCTCATTGAATTGTTTATCTCAACCTTCTAATAGTCAGCCTAAGGCAGGGCCTCCCTCAGGAGGCTTGGAGATTCAGCACAACCTGTCAACCCATTGTTGGAGGTGTGCAGGCAATCGCCAATGCACAATCGAGAGTGTGTGCGTGTGTGTCTTGGGAATCTGGTTGCAATAAGACAAGCTTTCAGATGGCTTCATGTTCGTCTTTCATTCGTACTTGGCCCCTCATCTGCTCATCATCCTTCCCTTCAAACGGAATATGTGATCACTTATGCTGTTATTAATTTACTTATATCCTCTTATTTGTGTCTGTGGTTTATTTGATCATTGTGTTTTTGTTTAATTGTAATAATCAATCAAATAATCTCATAATTTAATCTGTCTGTGTATATATGTGTATATATAGATATATATAATTAATTAATTGTGTTGTCGGCTATATCCAGAGCCTCTGAAGTGGGAAAAGGAAATAGTCAAACAAAGCATTTGTGAAACTGTAATTAACAAATCTTTGTCATTTTTTTTTTTTATATTCCTAATGATAAATAGATTAGTAAACAATCACCAAAATACTGCAGCACTAGTAAGTCATCCTACTAATCTCCAATATTTTTTTTTTTGTCAGTTAATTACTAAATGATTATCTGACAAACTGTTTGATCACCACCACCAGAAACCTAAATAGGCAGTATAGTTCTTCAGTGGAAACAGTTATAGAACCGGACTAACTTGGCTGCCACCAAAAAACTGTCATGCTCTTATTTATCAGTGGCCTTTGGTGTGCATGTCTTAATTACCTGGTGAGATTCTTGAAGCAACAATATGAGCTCCATGCGTACAGAAGCCAGTCCTCCACCGTGGGAGCCATGCAAGCTGCAGTAGCTCAGAAACATCCTCAATAAGGGCTGGTTACTCTGCAGCCAGTGTCTCCTGCTCCTCTGGCTGTCACCACGAGGGCTTCCAGGCTGAAAAAAACATCTTTCCTTTATTATTTTATGGACAAATCAATCAACATCCCTGCAAATATGTCAATTTTATTCAGCTGGCTAGTGATCAAATAAAAGCCCCACATTGGAATGCTAAAAGCAATAAACTAGTGGGTCGTTGAAATGTTATTTTATTTTCTGAATACACATTATATGTATTGTGCAAGGGTAGGTATGTATAATCAAGTTTGCTGCTGAAACTGAAACAATACTGGAGAATAGAGAAAATTTTATAGCAGCATGTTAGAAGGGTTTTTGTACCCAAACAACAACAAAAAAACCCCCCTGACCATCAGAGATCCAAGGAAGACTGGTTTGACTACTCTCCGATAGAACACAATTTTTTCAAACTATGTCATGACACACTGTGCTGTTAATTTCTTATTACAGCAAGTGTTGCATCGATTTTTCCTCATGAACATTCGACAAACTTAGGATCAACCAGCTAAATATAACTACCTGTTCCTCCTCCACCAACCCAGAAACAGGGGCATCACCCTGGACAGACAGCTCTGGCAGGCAGGGCTTGTAACTGCAGCAACGCTGGAGAGCCACCACCTGGGGAAAACAGAATTTCATCTTAAAATCAATTTATCAAGAAGGAATTTATCATTCATGCGTGGGAGTGGAAGCAAAACATTTCACCAAAATGTCAAACTGTTTTCACAGGAGAAGGCAAACAGCTTCATAAGAGAAAACCACTGGGGTTATTTCCATTATGAGGTTTATATGCACTGACACACAGAGATAAAATCTTTAAACAGTGAACATGAAGACAGGAGAGATGTGTGGGAATTATGCAAGTCATAAAAGTTTTATTGAGTGAACCTAAGGGTGCAGCCAGAATAATGCTTCACCACACAGATGGATAATATAACAATATTAAAACTAAAAAACTATTATGGGTTTGACTTTTGAGTGTGTCATTACCTCTCTTTCTAACCACTGGTAGAGCTGGTAACGTAGCTTCCCCCCATCGAGCTCATACCCTGTCGACAGCGTCCGCAGCTCATTGGTCAGAATCTTCAAGCAGGCGGTAAACTTCAGCTGAGCTGCCAAGATGTCATCAGAAGGCGCTATGAAGTCATTGCCGTCTTCACTGTCCTCTCCCGTCACCGTCTCCATTAGCGGCGACATGGCATCCTGCGTGTCCTGGAACACACTGCTGCTGTCTGCAGTTCTACCGCTCTTACCATTCTTAGTTTCTTCTTCATCCTCATAATCTTCTTCATCGTCTTTGTCACTGTCCCACTTCAGCTCCAGGGGCTCATCTGGAAGCGTCACTGACGGCTGGCTCCAGTCAAAACTTAACACAGAATCTGACTTACTGTTGGATAAGCTGTTCCCATCTGACTCGTAGCCATTCAGAGCCGGCTGAGCCCAATCTGGGTCTGATGCTTGTCCATTCTTACTCCCAACACTGAGTTCACCAGTGATGCCTGTATCCTCCTGGTTCAGGAGTTTGGAATGCTTGTGGACTTTGGGCATCTTGGAGAGGACTTCAAGTGCAAGCATGGGGCAGCCAGCGTGTAGGTGTGCATATGCAGCTGTGAAAAACAGTCTTCTCTCCTCCAGGCTAACGGAATCAGCCCTGCGACCCTCAGCGGTCAGGCCAACTTTAGCCTTGTCTGAAGAGCCGAAATGGCGACGAAGGAGGAGTGGGTGGGTACGGAGGTAGGTGTAAAAGTTGAAAACCTCAGGGTTACAAGGAGACACAGAAGAGGAACCTGTCATAGATAAAAAGAGACAGAAATGGAAATTACCTTTGGCAAAAACCAGCCACTTTTAGTGCTTTGACCACCGTGCGCAGATCAGACACAGAAATGCACAGCTGGACAGACTGAATCTTTGTTGAACCTCTTGGCAAACCTATGAGGCATAGAGCTACAGTATGTGAGCACTGATACACAGCCAAACTGCATTCTGTGATCACTTAAAAGGCGAGTAGAGGAGGCGAGTGGGAGTTTGAAAACTGACCAAATGGACAAAAAGGTAATTTTGTGACTTTAAGTTCACTCTTTTTTATCCAGGTATGAAAAATGTCAGACCGAAACACCTCATACTGAAACCCAGCCAGGACAGCACAATATCCATAAAGGAGAAGAAATATTTTCACCTTTCTATAGGTCTGTGTTTTTTTTCTCTCTGTAAGCATATTAGAAGTGCTTCGAGAAAATCATTTATGAAAGACATGGGATGATCTGGGTCTGGTTTGGCTCTTGAGTGAAAACGAGGTTCATATTAAGTTCAGTACTTCATCTATTCTTAAGGCAAGCCTTGTATATTTTCTTCAATTAAGTGGTCTTCTGTGCCCTGTAGGGTGCAATTACTTGTGCTATTTCACATACTTAAAAGACCAAAAATAGTTGCAAAGCTGAGACATTTTGTAAAAGCAGAGGATTTGACCTCAGTGTCATATTACAGTCTGCAGCACTTATAGTCCACCCCCGTTTTTACCTGCAATGCTGTATTCGACAGGCCTGCGATGTCCATAAAGTGAACAGGGTATTGAGATATTTTTAAAGCTTAAAAGAGTGCAGAATATATCACTAGGAAGTCAAACTGACTCAATTTTACATAGTTTCTGGCTAAATAAATCTAGCTTGTACTGAAATCATTAAATAGTGTCATCAATTAAGTATAAAAATAATCATTTCGGTGGTACACAGTACCAAACTGTACTATTTTTGTTTCACCTTTGCATTGAGGTAAATTTAAAAAAAAAAGCACTGCAGACCTACCAGAATCACATTTGCTCTCAGAGGATCCCGAACTGTTGCTATTAGCAGGCTGCTCAAGTAGAGTGTCCAAGGCTCTGCTGTAGTCCTCCAGGACCCAGTGAGCCATGCTCCGCAGGAAAGGGTCCTGGTGGGCTGGAATCTGAAATGTACAGAGAATTACAATAACTCTTTTTTGGTTTCTGCAGTGTATTAATTATCAAATGCTGGAATCAACCATGCTGAGTATGAAATGATACATTTTCACAGTAAAAACAATAGCTTGTGGACGCTGTGACATAAACAGCCTCTATGCACCTGTTTGTCTTGTCCCAGAACACGTCTCTGGAGGATTTTTTTGTAGGTGGATGCTGTCTCAAACTCAGACTCATACAATCTGGAGATCACCAGAGCCAGCTGTAGGTCCTGCATTTTCTCTAAACACACCTGGAGGAGAAGGAAATAAAGCACAGTCAGTTGGTAATTATAAAAAGATTTTTGAGTTATTGGCACAGGGCTGAATGGGGTGAGACAAGATATATGCAGACAAATAATGCATATTGTGGATACACACTAGTGCAGTAGGACATAATGATCTTCTGAAGTTACCGCTTTTCTTGTTTAAAGGAAAGAACAAAAAATAAAAAAATGAAACCCTGTGCTCACAGCAAAGAGTTGGTGGATATAGTTGAAGTTGTTCTAGTTGCTTGCAACTGGTAAGGTGTGAGGTGAATTTCAATGACACTACCTCCCAGCCAGAGAGACTAAAAAACAAAGTCAATGATAGCCCATTGCCTGGGTGACACTCATTTCCATAAAATGCTTAGAGAAGCTCCAGTTACTCACACAGATAAAATAATGTGACTCATTGCTTCAGGGACTTTCTAAACAGAAATAACCTTGATGAATAAAAGGTTAAGTAAACAAAATGACCTGAAGCAACCCTCTTAATATGTGAGCAAAACGATGGAGAGATTTATGTTTTTGTTGGTTAACACAACAGCCATTCTAAAAATCATGCATAAACACATTAACTAACTAGAAGGGCACTTATTTGAGCGCATATACCAAAGCCAAACCATTCTTCTAATGTCTGTCTGGCTTTTACAATGAACAATAAAAGGAAAAAGGAAGTAGTTCTAAAACATAAGTGATTAATTTGACACCATAAATATGTCAGATTTTTATGCCTCCGCACTGGCGACAGCTGTGGCGAGAGGCGTCATGTTTTACCATCCCATTATCATGAACGAGATATCTCAGTAATGCCTTGAGGGAATTTCTTCAAGTTTGCTACAAATGTTCATTTGGACTCAAGGAAGAACTGATTATGGTGGTCAAAGGTCAAGATCCCTGCAACCTCATAAAACACATGTTTTTGGCCTCTTGAATGTGATATCTCAAGACAGCCTTAAAGGAATTTCTTCAGATTTTGTACAAACATTCAGTTTGAGTCAAAGATGAACTGCCTAGATTTTGGTCGAGGTCAAAAGGTCAAGGTCACAGTGGCCTCATGTTCTTGTGAACATGATACATCAGGCATGCCTACATTCTATCTACTACCTATATTTGCATTATTACCTCTGCCAAAGACGTTATGTTTTCAGCTATGCAGGATTAAGCAAAAAGTACTGAACCAATTTGCACCAAACTTGGTGGAGGAATACGACATCGGCCAGGGAAGAACCCATAAAATTTTGGTATGGATCCAGTTTAAGGGGTAGATTAAGGAATTTTCCTTAACATTGCGAGATAGCCCATTTTTCAACATTATTGTCAGTTTCTCAGAAAATAATGCATGGATCTTGATGTAAAGTAAAATTATCTGCGATTGAATGCCTCCACCACCCAGTCCAGTTGCAGGAAATATGGTAACAACCTCTCCTTCTGTTCCTGAGTTACAGCCTTAGATAGTGGCCACAGTGACCTTGACCTTTGACCTTTAACCACAAAATTCTAATCAGTTCATCCTTGAGTCCAAGTGGACATTTCTGCCAGATGTAATGGAATTACCTCCTGACATTCTTGATATCATGCTCACAGGAATGGGACAGATGTGAGGTCAAAGTGACCTTGACCTTTGATCACCAAAATCTGATCAGTTTATCCTTGAGGTTAAGTGAACGTTTGTACCAAATTTGAAGTAATTCTCTCAATGCGTTCCAGAGATATATAACATTCAGGGGAATGGGACAGATGGACGTGTGTATGTGTGTATGGACATTCGTACGTACGTTCAACCTGAAAACATAATGCTTCCAGCCATGGCTGTTGCCGGTGCAGAGACCAGAAATACTGGTGACATGGTCTCTTTTTGTGAATTTGGTTTCTCTGCTTTTTACTGTATCAATCACTGCCCTTGACAATGAACTTTATAAATAAAAATTAGCAGGACTTGGTACCTGAATCATTTTATACCGAAAGCAAGGTCTTTCACTTAGGTTTAGCAGGTTAGCAAGTGGTAATTGCAGCTGAAGGAACAAGTGCTTCTCGCAAACAATGTGTCAAGTCTATTTTCCACTTGCCTCAACAGCATCCTTAAGGGAGCCAGCAAGAAGGAAGAAGGCTGCAGAATGCTGGAACCGCTGTTTTCCCAACAGAGAAAAGGCATTTTTCAGTGCTGCTTTCCTCCACCGGTCCTCGCTGAAGTTGTTGCGGAAAAACTCAGTCATTTTGGCATTCTTCTGAGACCTGGAGAGAATGACGTTATTCAAAACAACAAAACTGCTGTCATAAATCTTCAGTGATCTGACATAATCTTTAAGTGCAGTGGCAAATGTTGAGCTGTATGTGCATGTGTGTGCACTTGTATTTCATATGCAAAATCATGTCAGTTCTGCTTACCTGTACAATCCCCAGACCACAGCCTTCTTTTTCAGTGCAAGGTAAAATATAGCTGCATCCAGAGGATCATTGCTTCTCTGAAAAGAAGCCTTGGCAACCTGACAAAATAGAGGAAAAAAAAAACATTCAGCTCAGGCCTCCTCAGTCTACAGTATACAGTCTTATTCACAGAACAAGTTGTAGCTTTATGGGTCATTTCAGGGAGTAGTATGCTGTATTTTATAGCAACCTCAGCAAAATCCCACTTTCAACTACCTGACAGCACTTCATAAATGAAGCAATCAATATGAAGTGCATAGGGCTAACACACTAATGGCCAACCTTCAAAGCCTCAATGTGTAGAAATGAAAGAAAAGTAGATGTTTTAGCATTGTCACTTGAAAAACGACTAAAACCACTTATCAAAATAGTATCGATTCATTTCCTGTGGATAGACTTTCAATTGTAGTTTCAAATATGTGGAAAAACACCAGATGTTAAACCATTTCAAAAATGCATTTGATGATTAAAATAAGGCTACAATAGCTAGCATGAATGCAAACTTAATGTTAAACTGAACTCCACAGAGGCACTGTCCTTCCCATTTCATATATACGTCCTCTTTTACTCTGATTGGCTACTGACTGAACAACCTGCAAAATTACTTCAAATTAGACAATCTATTTCAACAAAACTGGAACTGGCTCACTATTTAAGATTTGAGCAAAAGTACTAATGACATTAACTGCCTCACCTTCTCAATGCACCTTCGTAGCTTGTTGGTGCTCCGCAGCCACCAGCCCACGCCCATGGAGCGGAGCTCAGGCCAGGTGGGCTCTCCCTTCTGTAGGGCAGGGAGCATGTTCAACAGCTCCTCCTCGGCTTCAGAGTGGAAGGCCCAGGCATAATGACATGTTGACAGTCCTGTAGAGAAGAAAAGGACATGTGGAAAATGAGGAATGTTCAGTATTTCATGGGGAGAATATCAACTGCAGATATACATCTAACAAAAACCTGATAACCTGAGTCAGTAAATACAGGAGCACAGTCAGTTCACTTTTAAGCAGTGAGCTTACAGCTACAGAGCTGTACTACCACCCTCTGAGGAGCCATAGATTATGTGCCTTGCTCAATGGCAACTTTATTGCAATAGTTAAGGATGATAAACAGACTATGGCTTGCTCGCTTCTCTTGCTGAAACTTTTACTGTCAAAAACTTTCAATTGAGGCCATCAGTAACCTGCTCTCTGTCTAGCTTTAGGAGTCTTTATAGAGTAACTCCTCTAATATCTACATGAGCACTGAAACTATACTTGAAGGAGTGCAGGTGGACATCTCTTTAAGCAGCAAGCTTTGAGCTTACATTAAGTCTTGCAAGATCATACAAGGCCAAAACATTTTAAGTGTACTATTTTACAGGGGTATTTGACTTACTAATAAATACTTATCTGTGAATTCTGGTCTTATTAGATTAGAAAAAATATATATTTTTATTGATGTGAATAGGGTCCTGTACAGTGTATTGAATAGTAGAGTCCTCCCCTGCTAATTTGCATCAGCTATGGAATGACCCCAATGATGACTGTTTGAAAACCCCTATCTCACTGTACCTTGTCGTAGCAGCTGTGCTCTGTGTGCTGGAGGCAGGGAGGTAGAGAGGAAGGTATGCAGTCTGACAGCCAGCAAGAACTTCAGACCACACTCATCCAGTGTCTCTCCACCTGGTAAATAAACGAGAGACAGCTTACTGATGCTGTTTAAAAATTTTTATTACATTATGTTGCAGGATGGAGAACATATCTACTGCGTTTCTATCCATCTGAAGGGCCCTCATTTTATGTTTTTATTTCCTTTGTACCTTTGCTCTTCCCCTGACTGTCCTTCAGGTCTGTGCTTGTGGTAGCGATGGTGTCGGCCAACGCCATGAGAGACATCTGTTCCATACTAGTTAATCCCGGCAAACTGGAGTGAAGGAGGTGGCTGGACAGGACCTGGGCATGTTCTGGACCAAAGTACGTAGGACTGTACTGGGATAGGTCAATAACCTTCAGAGACAGAGGATTTATAAGACATCACATAAAAGAGAGAGGCAGGAAATAATGTTAGAAGAGATAGTGGGTCATGACTGGACTCAAACTCTCAATTAAACATCCGTAATATTGTTTTGTGCACATTAACTATTCACAAGAATAATTATATATGCAAACTTTTCCTAATGCCTCAACCTTTTGACAATATCTGGAGACTCAGCCAACACCAGGCTAGATCTTTGATGCATTAGCTAAGGACATACTGGTCTATCTTTTAAGGCACCTATATATATATGTATAATGATATATATATAATGAACCTTGACATGCACAATTATGCATGATGCATGTCTAAGGCACACACTGGAATACCATGAGCCCAAAATGTTGCTGTCCACTCTCATTTTTATAAAGTGTCTTTAACCAAGCCAAACAAGCCGACAGAAACTGACCTTGTTACTTGTTTGCTCCTGATCGTTGTCCAGAGGGTCAAGGTCCACTATGCTTGGTGTATGAAAGAGCTCATCATAAGCATCTGTGTGACTGGAACCATGCCCACTATCTCCGCTCACACTGCCCACTTTATCTGTAAGGAAGCATAAAGCAGAGCTAAATTACTTAAGACATGTAATTCAGAAGAGACCTGCGGAAAAATACCCTCCTGCTGTTCAGACAGCAGATCAAATTAAAATACCAAAGAGCAAGATCTTTTTCTTTCTTTTACTGTATACATGTTTCTGCTTTCATTCTTCTCACGTTGTATCCCGAGAGACACAATGAGGAAAAAATTCGGAAGGAAAAAGTAGAAGACCAAAGAGAAGGGTATTATTCCGAGTCTCTCAAACCTTGAGGCAGGGTGGCTAAAAATGGTAGTTACTTTCCCACTGTAGATACTGTTTCTCTATTTTTGTTGTGTGCGGCAGCCATCTGCTTAAAAGTAATAATATATACAATACTTACAATCTTGAATTTTCACCCCTTTCAATTAAAGCCTGTAGGAAATTAATCTAAACACTACCTCATTATATTTAGTTGTTATCCACAAGTGCATTCTTTTAATGTTAGCATATTAGTTTACCATCTCAAAGCATCTCTAGTAGAGGTATTGACGGGTCTCCTCGTTTCAGAGGAACTGAGACCTGATCCGGGATGCAAGTCTACCCAGTCTAATCTTAGCAACATAAATTTGTCTTTGAAGCATATAAATAAATTATCTTAATTACTATGGCTTTCTATTCGTTATTAAGACATTGTCATTATTATACTGCTGCTCTTTTCCACTGCAGCTGCTTTTTAATTGATTGAATTAATTAATGGATCATCATGCTGCTGACGATGTTTGCTTTCTCTTTGTTAGGGTCTATTCAGGTCAATCAAATTTAAATCGGGTTAATTTTCCTTGCATCTATTTGGGGTCAGGTCTGGCTGTGCTTGGGTCCCTCTTCATTGGGTCTCTCTTTTTTTAATTAATTTAATTAATTTCACATCGGGTTTAGGCAGCCACAGTGCAGGGTACATTTCTTGTAAGTACAATACATTTTTATACTAATGTGTCTTAAGAAAATTACTTAATTTGAAATTATGAATGAATGAATGTTTTTTATGTTATAGAGGCTATAGGAAATTTCTGTGACTTGTTTTATTTATTGACTTTTCAAATTACTGTGAACATCCTTTATTTATTGTACTTGTCATTTTCCAGTTCCATATCTTGCAAATATGGTTTCATTTTCTGTACTTTACTTGTCTGTTTTAGCAGAGTTTTGCATATTCTGATTTATTTGTGGTGCTCCATCACAGTATCAACATTGACCGCCACATATTGCTATTTGACATGAGTAAAATCTTGTAGATCCGGTCCCAGCACAATGGACTAGTCTGTCATAGTAGGACTGGCCATTGGGAGCACACCCCCCACCAGTCAGCTACCGCCATACAAAAAATGCTATTTGCTATTCTAAAACCAAATGTTGTATACCCACCAGGTTTTGGTGATGTATCCTCATCAGCTGCCAGAAGGGCATACAGAGGCAGGGGAGGGATGGAGCTTATCTCTGTGTAGTCAGGGGTGGAGTTCTCCACCCCTTTGCTGAACATCTTTGGATCCCTGGCTGTGCTGCCTCCAGCGCTGATGGTTCGAGAACGCAGACGTTTCTCTGGATTGTTGGAGCTGTCTTTAAGTGCTACAATTTCTCCAGCAATGCATTTCACCAGGTGGGAGAGGATAGCCTTGGCACGGTGAACCTTAGGATAGACAAATGTTGCACGTTTTAAACATAAGTGCTTTGTAAATCAACCACAAAAAATCTCAAATTTATGCCAATTTCTTTCTTTTGAGATGTATTGGTTTGATTTACTACAGCTTCAAACCTTAAGAAAGTAAATTATATTAACTGACTATCATATCAACTTGAGAAGGTTCTTAAATAAAGGGAAAAAATAATCAAAAGAAAAAACAGTTAAATATTTCTTTAACTTACCTTCCCTAGATCCATGAGCTCCAGTAACTGTACAGGATGGTATTGGGGCAGAGTGGGAAAGAGCTGGTGAGCTGCTTCAAAAAGCCCAGAATCTTCCATCTCTACAGGGAGGTCATAAGCTGTTCTCTTCCCACTGAGTTTCTGAGCCAGGCTCATCATCGACCTTGTCAGGGCCTTTTTGGGAGGGGCTAGTGAAGACATTGGAGCCCCAGGACTGGGTCCCTCCTCCTGGCTCTGTCTGACAGCTGAGATTATGGAGGAGACACTGCTGCTGATGTCTGTGTCTTGGGTGATGGCAGCATTGGGTTTGGGTGGAGTTGGAGGTTGCCACTGGGAGTAGACGTGCATCTCACAGTCCATCCCTACCACCAAAATGCCATCTCGTACCCAAGAGAGGGAGACTGGGATGGGTAATGAGCCTTCAACAGAAGAGACCAGATCAACTGATCGAAGCAAGACCAGGCGAGACAAGATCTGGTCTCTATTGGCCTCAGATGACAGACCCAGTTCTGGAGGCTTCCCAGAGAGACGGCCGTACATATAAATCTTTGTCCCTATACCAACAGTCAGAACATGAGACCCATCCTCTTGGGACACCCAGTCCAAATGAACTAGGCTCTTACTAGTGGAACCAAGACAGTTCTCGTTAGGTAAAGAGAAGTCCACGTTACTTGGAATACTTGCATTTCCATTTGTGCTACTGTTCATACCACTGTTAGCCGTCGGATCTGTGCTGTCCAGGACTATGGTCTGCTCTAGAATCCACTGTGAACCACCGGTGGACTCACACTGGAAAATGCCAATGTGGACCAATGGTCCTCTAATGGTTGCTAGGTTGGGGCTTGCAGTGAGATTTGGGCTGCGCTGTACAGTAAGGGTTGGGGTCAGGTGGGTGTTGTAGGGGGAGGATGCCAGGGTAGGAGGAGAAGTTAACAGTCCGTGAGGGTTCAGATGAGGTGTTGAGTTCAGAGGTGTGTTTGGCGTCTGCCTGTAGGCAACTGCAATCCGTCCAGTGTGACAGCAACTGACCTCTATGGGGCGACCTTGCACACTTACTGCACTGCTGTTGGGAAGCCTCTCCTCCACCAAGAGTGGCCACTCCTCCCACTGGTACAACAAGGTGTCCATACTAAAGGGCTCTGTCGTCACAACCTTACACCTCCAGAAGCGTACTTTTCCATCAGAACAGGAAGTAGCAAGGAGGTAAGGCACCCGGCCAGCTGGCAGAGAACATGACGCACTCAGGTGACCTAGGAGCAGAGTTGACAATACACTTTTAGGATATTATTAGGCAAGGGTTTTCTCATAATTCTAAACTTCTATATCTTTTCTGTGAATTTATTTGAATTCATTTGATTTTCGAGCTTTGTTTTCCAGAAGTTTTGCGTGCTTTGTAAAATTACACTGTTCGAAATTATTCATTTTGAGTCCAATTTCAAAAACCTTTTCCAGGCTGATAATGAAGATTGTTGAAAAAATATCCACCGTTGTCAGTTTCCATTTTCCATTCCTATGATAACAGAAGTAGCTTTTTAGTCGATAAAGAATTTTCTGAACCCTATTTCCTTGAAAGGGTTATTTGAATCAGCGATTTCAATCATTTGCTAACTAAGCACCAGTTCTTTAGAGAGGATAGAAACTTGCACCTTAGTCTACACTGGTATCTGTAAATGTTGAAGTAGCTGCTGAATTTCTTTATCTGTACCCTACAATTAGACTGGCAAACCTACACTGAGGACCTGTTTTAATTCCATTATTACTAAACAATTAAGGTGCAAAGAGAAATGTAATAATTATTACTACTGTAATTAATATTAACACTGCTGCTAATATGGTCAGTATACATGCATGTATGCATGTATACTGACCATGACTTGTGTTGTGCCCAGGCTCTGTGTGTTTTACCTCCAAGCTGTGATGTCAGAGAGAGTTTGTGAACTTATGTCATTTGTATGCGAGTGTGTGTCCTCATTGACCCTCACCTGCTGAGGGTGTAACACTGATGGCTTCTACCCCTTCTGGCAGAGCCATCTCTTGGCTGTATAGTCTGTGTGTTGTGAGGCTGAGGCGACAGGCACTCTGCAGATTGGAGGTGCAGGTTTTACTCTTCTGAATTACTGGAGAAGTGAACGTGTCATAGTTAAACTGAGAGCTGTTTATAGGAGAAGCTGTGGTGGCATCCTTCTCTGTCATGGTTTCCTCTGTGGGGACACAACAGGAAGAGGGAAATATTGCTTAGAAAAGCTGAAGACAGAATTTCTAAAAACCTTTGCACATTATTTATTACTTTGTGACAAACACATAATTACGATCATTATTTGAATTTTAGATCTATGAATATATTTTTCAGTAGATCTACTTCCATACCAGTAAATTCATTGTACACAATATTCTCCAAACACTGTTCATGAGTTCTTAGTGCGATCAAAAACAGTTCATATTTCTCCATGGTCAATACATACATATTTTACAGCAGAGTTATTGCTCTCTAACTGACATCATTATTTTGTCAGGAGGCTTGCAGTTATTGTGACTTTCTCAGGAGTAAAATTCTCCTCTAAGCTGCCATTCATCTATTTGGTTAGGGATTAATAAGAAGATAGGTAAAAAGGTCTTTTCCTGAAGCAACTGTTAATCATAAATGTTCCTGCATTCTGTGCATTTTAAGTCTTTTGTTCAAAGTACCCACCCATGGTGACGGGTCGAGCAGCAAGATGGAGATGCCACATGTGGAGGAGTGAGCGGCCTGTCGGGGTTAATTCAACCACCACCAGAAAAAAACGTGCCGAGAAAGTCGGATCACCAGAGGCTGCAGAGAAACACACAGATACACAGAGAAGATTAATGAACCGTGTTTAAAAGGTGGTGCAAATGTTTGATATTGAATTATATTTGAAAATATATACATTTTATAGCACTGAGTTAGAAAAATTAATTATATCAATACCAGCGGGGGAAGAATCAGGAGTGTCCTGTGTGCTCTCTGTTCTCTCACTCCCAAGGATCAGATCCTCTTCAAAAACATGCAGGAGTTGGGTCTCCTTCCCCTGCTGTAGAGAACAGCAGCAGCTATTATCAAACTACATCAGATGCAGACACTGAACCACATGTTTCATCTACTGCGGTGCAAATACGCAGACACACTGACACAGACATTTTCAGTTGTGACGATATTACGCGCCTCACGCACAAGCTGCCTGAGGGGAAGAGAGAAGGTTTGCTCTGCACCCGTTCTTAGTTTTTTTTTTTTATGATGACCTTTCACAGAGTCTACTGCAGAATGTTTCATATACAAATGCTCCAGATTTTAACAATGGCTTTTAAACATATTCCAGTTATAACTTTCATTTCAGGGGAAAAGTTTCTGTTAAATCTTTCTTATCCAAGACGTTTACAGTCTTGGATAAAGTGTCCTAAATGAGAGAGCAAGAGCAAGGGAAATTCGTTTGAATACACTCCAGTTCCCTTGGGCTTCATTGATACTTACAAAGTCAGTAATGGTATCCAGCTCTATAATACACCCAGGTTTTGCTGTGGATTGCTGACTGATGATGTTGAACACCTCCCCAACATATTTCTGAAGTGAAAAAGACATTAAAATTTCAGATTAGTATTACATAGTTTAAGCCTGCAGTTAATATGGCAAAGGCATTAACTTCTTGCTGGATTCAACTCTGTATGGGCTTAGAAGGATCACTACCATGCAATTCATCTGAGTTTGATGTTATCCAATTGTGCTTCTATGTAATCTTTCTGCCAAGTCATCCAAGGCTGATATTAGTGGCAAGTGGCAAGACAGCAAATTGACAACACCTTATTACCTTACCACATCTGTAAGCGCCCAGGAGAAACATGGATGTGCTGTTGTTGGTTTGCATAAGCAACATTGCTGAATTTAACCTGCAGAGTTTGATGGAGTTTGAGAATCCTGTTTGAGGACTTACTGATATCTCCGGGTTAGACAGCTCACTCAGGAGTTTCTTAGCTTCGATGACAGCCTGATACAGCCTGAGTGAGTGGCCGTCACTTGCCACGAAGCAGGCGCTGGGGGAATTACAGTATACACCTAAAGAGGGAAAGAAAGCAACAAAAGGAGTGGCGTCTGCTATTAGGCTTGTTTTTCTAAATAAACATAAAAACAAAAGACAAAATTATATAGAATACTGAGGTACAGCACCTTTAACAAACAAGCAAATATCAAAGACTCATATCAAAGACAGTTGTAAAGTTCTATGGACTATCTACACTCTTGCAACTTTTTTATTAGTGTGCCACTGTTTGAAAATTTAAACCTTCATGGATTTTATGGCGTTTAAATTAGTTGTTTTCACAGGAATTGTTTATTTATATACAAGCGAGTATGCATGAGGGTAAAATAGACTCAAAAACTGTTCTAAAAATGATTTTTATGGGGACTTCAAGTCCCAAAGCAAAGTTAGTTATTCAGAAAAAGATAATTGTATTTCCTTCATAATACTGAACCAAAATAACTGTTTGGTAAACAAAAGAAATTATAAAAATGAAGCTGTGCTTAGTAAAATATCTGCCTGTTAAAACAGAGAGAGAATAAAGTAGTTTACTAAAAATATTTTCTCACCTAAACAGCTGCTGGGAATGAGTGTAGGCAGCCAGGCCACATTAGCAAATGCCGATGCATGGAGAGAATTGATCCTGGCTAGCTCGGAGACCCCGCCTGATAAAGACAGTGGGCCAACAGGGTCCACTCTCCATAAAATCAGCTCACTGTAGATCGCATTGGGATCTTGGGAAACCACACCAAGGGACACTCGGCTGGACCGTGACCCACGGGGCAGAGATGTTGAATGAGAGAAACCTGTGGAGCAGGCCTCTGGAGGAGCCAGGATGCTGTCTACCTCTGGCGTCCTCAAGGCGTTGTGGTGTGAGGTGGTGAGGAGGAGAGGGAGTAATGAGTGACAGGCCAGGTCATTGAGGTGGAAGCGGTGGCCACAGTACCGTGACTTGTGAGAGACACTGAGCACAGTGGAAAAAGCAGAGTCCTCTGCGAAACTGACTGCCCACTGGTTCAGGGAACCGTCAGCATGTTTGGAGATCATAAGGACGTTCGGGGTGAAAATACTTAGTCGAAGACTACTGCTGGGTGCAGGTTTTCCTTGACCTACGTAGCTTATTAGAGCAGATTTTGTTTGAGGCAATGTGCTCCCAAGCGGTCGTTGTCTGCCATGTTGGATAGCCAGATCCACGTTCTTGTTGCAGGCATACATGACAACACTGTGGCTCAGGGAGATTGCATCACCTGTAGGGAACGCTACAGGGATACGGGACACAAACGACACCTGAGGAAGAAAGAGAGACATCAAAGCAATAAAATCCAAAACAACTAAAACTTTCAGCTCTGAGTTGATGATAAAAAGGAAGCAAAAACTCAATTCTCTTTTAGCTTGAAAGAAGACTATATTATGAAACAGCAGAAGGTCCCATGTGAATGTGGTAATGACACAAATGGCACTGAAGATCATGAACCCATTTTACAAAAGGGTTAGCTCCTTCTATTCTGCATTCTAGACTGAGTGACAACTGACTTTCTGAAATTAACTAAGTCACAAAGACAGTGATGGAGACTTGAAGGATAGAGCCCTCTTCACATGCCCCATCACGTATGTATAAAAAAGAACAATGTTCAACAATACTTATGCTAATAATAATAGCAGGATCCAGTCTGTATCATCTAATTAAAGCAGGCGGGCTTAATCAACCTGAATGTCAATGAAACTTGGGATTCTTTTAGCTGCCCTCCCCCGACTGACTAACTGCCGTGTCATAAGATTCTCATTATTTCCCTGCTAATAAAAATGCAGCAGGGGACTTTTCAATTTGATATGAAGTCACACATAATTAGAATATAATTGTCTGAATGGCTAGATGAGAAGCCATTAGAATAGGAGCTAGACCATCACGACTGTCAAAATGATTCAAAACCTTACTGATATGATAAATCAATGCTTTCCCCAAGAAACACTTCTCAAAAATGTGAATACAAACAAGTCGCTTGAAAGACTGACCAAAGCAAAGTCTACTTAGTTTAGAGTGAAAATTAAATCATACAATCAAATATAATTAATATTTGCTTTACTGTTGTTTTCCATCATAACTCTTATGTGTCTCTGTATTTCTTTACCAATCTTTGAAGTGAGACAACACAAATTAGGAAAAAGAAAAAGGGGTTATTAATATTTGTAGACAACATTAAAAAGGTGAGGGATTATGTTTGTTGATAAAAAAAATCAACATAAATGTATTAGCTGATTAATAATATTCCATTGTAACATAAATATAAGTGAATGTACCTGAGCTTGTCTGAACATTCCTGGCTGGTATTCATCTAACCAGTCCACATGCCAGACTAACAGAGAGCCGTCCATGGGATGAATACTGAACAACATGTCTGCCCCTTTATTCCACTCCTCTACCAGCACGTCCACCTGGTGCTCCACTGCTGCCAGAGGAAGCTCCACAGCCTCGGGTCCTTGGGGGTCACCTGGCCTACTATTGCCCTCTTCATCGAAGTTATCCTCATCTTCCGGCTCTGGAATAGAATGAAAATCATGGTGTCCAAGTGTAAATTCTGAAAATCAGTATGGAAGACAAAGCAGAATGGAATATGTAGAAGTCTGACTAAATATTTTTCTGTACCTTCATGGGAGCATTCGTTCTGTTGCTCCAGGCTGCCTCGGAGCTGCTGTAGGAAGACTTCCATAGCTAAAGTGAAATGAAGCTCTTTGTTGTTGAGCCAGTGGACAGTAAAAGGACCTCCAGGTTCCTCATCATCCACACCACTCAGAGAAGAGATGGAGGGCAGTAGAGGAATATCTGTGATGCAGACAATATGTGACAAAGTCATAAAGACATTACAACGTTTAGAGAAGTAGAACAGAGATTTACATTATTAGGGGCATGGAGGATGTACAGACATGCTGGAGCTAATTAACTTTCATAAATATTAGTATGGTTTTAATGCTAAAACATAATTCAAGCATAGAAATATAATCCTAGCAGAATTCTCTGCCTCAAGGCTGAAGGAGATTATGTCCTGATTCAGGTCAAATTAAGCTGCCCC
This sequence comes from Seriola lalandi dorsalis, assembly GCF_002814215.2. NCBI lineage: Eukaryota > Metazoa > Chordata > Actinopteri > Carangiformes > Carangidae > Seriola > Seriola lalandi. The sequence goes on from NW_019525497.1 coordinate 1,137,745, forward strand.
ACAAAAACACATAAAGGAACAAAATGAAAATGCCTTACATTTACCGTGAGCAGTTTTCATTGAGCACAAAAGCTCACTACAATGTTAAATAAACAACCTCAGGCAATGTACAAAATTTACAGCTTTTTTTGTAACTTATTATAAAAAAGCTGTACATACAGAGATAAATCCCTCTGGCTGAGAGCTGATTATATTCAAGCAGAGCTAACACTATACAGCCTGTATGGTTTAGGGATGACTAATATGTTGCAATACTGTGGCTGCCGTTTCTACTCTTTAAGAAGTACGCCATGCCATCTTGTGGCTTTTAATACTTCACCCAAATTTAGAGCATTTGTTTATCAACTACCAACAACTAGAAGAGACTGAAAGTGATGTGTTTGAGTCGAACCTGTGGCTGGGTTGATGCTGGCAGCAATGTGGAAGTGGCAGAGAGCATTGGCATGGGGCGTGTTGCTGTTGCTCCTCTTGTGGTTATAGTGTCGGCTCTGATGGTGAGGCAGGCCGCCTGTCAGGGAGGGCTGGGGCACATCTCGATATAAGGAGGAATGCCACAATTCTTGAAAATTCATCTGTGAGGAAAAGATTAATCATCAAAGCTATTAATTAACAATCAATGTGTTTCTTATGCCAAACCCACATTTAGACCAAAAATGGGTCGATTTTATGAATGATCACTGCCATGAGTTTATCAATATGCTTTTTTCATATGCTTACAAAAGTATGTGTTAAGAGTTTTCTAGGGTGAAGGAGCAAAGTGAGACACCATAGTTCTCCTCCCAGGCTGAATTCAGCTACTCTGCTTTGGAGTTTCACCTAGGGATGGGAATTTAACGCCATTTAAGTTTACAACCCAATTTGTCTAAAAAAAAAAGCGCCAGAGATTAATAGGCAGTTTGGAATAGTGAATGATAGAAAGACAAAGGTCTTTTAAGGGAAACAAAATTAACTAAATTTGGTACTGGCTTAGTTTATGTAATTTGCTTTTTTGGTTGCTTTCCAGTAATATGTAAATAACTACAGTTCAAGACTTGATATTACCCTATAAATAAAGTCTCATGTGAATGACAGCCATGAATTTGAAAGACCGAGCATCTTGGGGTCCATGTAGATTTTTCTAATAGAAAAATGGCTTTAAATTTCACTGATTTTATGCAGCTTCTCTGGTGTATAATGAGTAATATAATAGGGCTCTAAGGCTGCAGTGTCTGTGAGTACTATTGAGATTTATGTCCTCATCACACCTGAAAAGAAGTCCTTCCTCAAATATTGATAAGAAATGTGTGTAAACTCACTATTTAAGAATGCAGACGCCATACTGATGTTTACAAAGCAGACAACGCATACTTCTAAATGGTTTCATAGACAAGTAGAAAAAAATGAGATTGAAGTGGAATCACTGAATGCTAACATCACTGAGTCCTTCAGAGTTTGGCAAACAGTATCCTTATCAAGAAACTTTGGGCTTAATTAATGTCAATTGTTTTGCAAGAAATCTTGTGCTGTTCATCACACCCTGAGGCAGTTTGAGATAGGACTCTCTCAGTATTGTCCATCCCTTCAGTTTGAGAGGGAGAGAATTACCTCAGACTACTGCCTGGATCATCCAGCAGTCTACTTTTTTAAATGAATAATTCAACACATGTACACTTACAGACTTTCCTCAAGGCACAGTAGAGAAATTTGCATACCTATTTTTCCTGTAATCTTGTGTGCCCTGGGCTCTGTAAGTGCCAGTGAGACCCATAACCATTTAAATGTCCACATTAAAATGGATATAAGTATTATGTTTGGGGCCTACAGTAGTTAGACTGTCAGCAACAACCTAGGTCACTTAAAGCAGAAGAAGACATTGGCACCGTTAAAGGTGAGTGTGCAGCAGCTAAATGAAACAGAAAAACAACCATCAAAAGTCAAAGTTACAATTTTGAGGTGCTGCACAAATTATAGAAAGGGGGCGAATATTCTCCACTGATCTCTTGTGTTAAGCCCTCTACAAAGCTTCAAAAAGCATCTTCCTGTGTGATAGCCAATTCATTTTCTCTTTTAACTCCACTAAGCCTCAGTTGTATTTCTATCTCCTTTCTCAGTCTCCCTTTGCTCTTTCTCCCCCTCATCTCTGCAGTTGCCTAATGACATACATCAGCAGCGGTGAAAGTATCGTATTCAGGCTTTTATTTCAGGGTCATTTGTCCCATTTATTCCCCACTATAAAGAAAATTGTGGCATTTCTTTTTGCATTTTATAACCAAAATAGAGGATATTCTCACTGCGATATAGCTTTACAAATGATGCTTTTGATTTTGACAGAAACAAGTTGTGTTAGCTCTAGCAAGCAATTATTTCGCCTCAGTGGTTTAGCTTTTGCCAACATTAAAATGTTCTGTCATAGTGTTTTAAGCTGACAAGTGTCCAAACATCAAACTGTGTGCTAAGCTGTGTTCTAAATATTGAGTCCCCGCTCTCTTCTTGGATAAAAGTATCTAGTTATTATTATATTTAGTCAGGTATAAACTTGCCGGTTTATTATGTATACCTATCTAAAGCAGCCCAGCATTAAATTCTGCCTCCACGAAGTTGATCATTATCAGATTGTGTTAAAACTGTTTTAGAGAGGTGTTGGCAGTTGAATTATTAGTTAGTTGCTGTTGAATTATACTGTTATATTGAGTTGACTTTTTCTCAAATTTTGTCTGTCCCATTTAAACAGTTGACTACATACTGGAAACACTTCACAGTATAACGTAGCAAGAAAATGACCATGACGTCGAACAGAACAAAAACTGTTTTCTACCGTCACAAAGATAGAATTTACTGCAAGAGTGTCGTGTTAGAGTACGTTCAGTTGAGCTAGTTGTACCTGAATAAAATGGCATCCGAGTGCATTTATCTTTAGTAAAAATTACATTAGAGTTGCTTACTTCCTGTGCTGTTTTTCCTTGGGTCTTCCCATTGCAGGTGTGCTTCCTGGTAGGACCAGCACATCTGAGTGTGTCGCTGTGTGGGCCAGGAACATGGTTGTTATGGAGACCAGACAGGAGGCAGTCACCCGGCAACAGTGTCTCTGCCCAGAGCCGACACACGCTGTCCTTACAGCAGGTGAGCAGAACATTACACACTGCACCTCTTTTAGGAGAGAGGGAGGAAAAGGGAAGGGAAAAAGGAAGGATAATGGCAAACAGGTTAGGGTGAAGTCCGCTGGAGGCTGCACGTCAGTAATCATGCTAATCATCTAATGCTGATAGAACTATTCAACAGCAGGCCAGTGGAAAAATACCTGCAGAGAGATAAGTTAACAAAAGTATTAATGACATTGGTGATAAAGTGACTGAATCTAATCTCATCCTTAATGTAGGCCATGATTACAGAATACAACAAAAAGGCAAAAGGAAAGTAAAACATGTTGCCAGAGGCTGGGTAGAAGACAGTGTTGTTTTATTATGGCAGCTGATTATTGACACACCACCAACACAGCAGTCAAACTCGAATCACAACTTCAGCGCTTCCTTAAGCGTATTTTTCAGCAGCAAATAAGCTTAGTGAGAATTCTGCCTGAACATAACACTGTTTTTCTGTCTATGTTAATTCTCTGAGCTGATAGGTAGAGTAACAATATTTTTCCAAAGTAATATTTTTGCATGTTAAATCTGCTGTGGACTGTGTCACATTCAGTCAGAGAACAATTGAAAGGTTACATAAGATTAGCAATGCTGTATTAAAGCAAGGCAGCTTTAGTGTAGCGCGAGCCTGTCTACCCAGTAAAACACACCTAAAGAACACGTTTTGACAACTGAGTGTTGTTTTGTCCATTATTGTGCAACCCTCCTCAGGCTATGGTCAAATCCTGGGAGGTAACTAATGTTTGTTAACTTTGCTTTTCTTATTGGCTGCAGGAAGAGGGCAGTGAAATGGTGCCTTGACAGTGTCCATACCGTGGCATGTACATGCTGGTCTTTCTCCAAGAAAAGCCGGTAACAGAACGGGGATGGGCCAGGTAGACAAAGGAGAAGGCCAGCTCTCCCTGGACACTGACACTGGGTTCTGGAGGTGTGAAGAGTCTGGAAACACCTGACTTCCACTTACTGGTGCTGTACCAGACCTTTACTAGGCAGTCATCCTGAAGAGCAGAGACAAATAGTTGATTGATGTTGTGTTGTAGGATGTGCTATTACAAGTTAAAGCCATTATGTTGTAGACCTAAAAAAGACACCAAAGGAAGGAAGTGCTGTTAAGTTACTTTACAATTACACCTGAGTTTACAATGTTTGGCCTTGTCACTGTAAATAAAGACTGCTAACCTTACTTGCACAAGCTAGTTTGCATCAAAACCTGTACAGGTTTAGCGACTCCTGGTAAACACCACTTACCTGTCCAGCAGTAGCAAAGAATTCCCCATCAGGCGAGAACTTCATTAAACTGACTGGGGAGGCCGTCCTTCCAAAAAAAAATTAATTACAGCATTTCAATACTTAGTACTTCATATAAACTATATAGTATGTAATGTCAAGTAATGTTTAAGTCAGACTAAAACAAGTTGGAATTAAAATGAAATGAAATATTCCAAGTTAGCTCATGTGCAGATTTTGGACTTCTCAGCTCTTACTTGCTCTGCCAGATGCACCTCCAGGCAGAATGAGAGTCTCTTATGGACATTTCTGCCTGCTTTCCCCGTTCTTCGGCTTCATCTTTTACTCCATCAAAATTAGACCACAACTGGAGGCTACTAGAGCCTGTTAAGAGAGTGCTGCCTGGATACACAAAAACACATTCACTCTTTGAAGATATACACCACCAATGTCTTGTATCATATAAATAAAAAAAAATAAAAAAAGAAACATGAAGGCACTTACTTCAAGAGATTCATAAAGTCAATGAATAATGTACCAACTCAACATAACAGTTATATTGGTATGTTTGTGTAACATTAGGAGAGTAATATGTACCTGTTGGGTGCCAGGCCAGGTTCCGCACCATAGACTGTAGCACAAACTGACCAGTCTTCTGCCATTGGCAGTTCAACTTCTGTACAGAAAGAATAAACACTACATTTAAAGCAAAACATCAATATTAAAAATACGAATACGGTAAAAATACAGTACGATAAAAATACAGTTCCGAAAACAATAATTTCCTTCTATCAGTATCCAAGAATCACACATAATCACACATGGCTCACATGAGAGCAGCAGCTTTACTGTCGGATCCTGATATGCAGTTGTAAGTGTCTGTGAAGATTTTCAGTCATCCAGGTCATGGTTATCCAAGAGTTCAATAGAAGGGAGTTGGACTTGGCTGTAGTTACTTGAAGATGTTTCATCTCTCATCCAAGAGGCTTCTTTAGTTCTGACTGACTAGTGGGGAGTCTCAGGTGCAGCTTGGCTTTTTTGGACTGTGCTGTACACACTGAAGAAGACAGGAGCCTCCTCACAGGAAGCCCACAGATACAGACCAACACTTACTTTTTAAGTAGGTAATCTGCTTCATGTTTACATCAGCACATATATGCCCAGTGTATGTGAATCATCATGTGATATGCGTTTTCAGTTCTGTTAGTAAGGACAGAGATTATCTCTGATACACAGTCAAAACGTTTTTGATAATGACCGCACAGAGGTTAAAAACCTGAGACTCCCCACCAGTCAGTCAGAGCTGAAGAGGCCTTTTGGATGAGAGGTGATATGTCTTCATGTATCTACAACCAAGTCCAGTTGCCCTCTATTCAACTCTTCCAGAATAACCATGACCTGGATTACTGAGAATCTTCACAGACGCTTACAACTACATAACAAGAACCAACAGTGAAGCTGCTTTAATGTGAGCCACATGCGACACATGGACAACCGTAATACCAGGGAACTTCTGCAATGGAAAATGTAATGGCTTTTGTGCAGTTTGTGTGAAATCTTTCCATTACAAATACCTATTCTTGACATAACAAACCTAGGATTTCTGCACTGACTATAGAACAGGAATAAACAGTAAACATGATGTGCATTTGTGTTTCAAATATTTGTTCTTCCCTGGTGACTTTCTGAAGGTTTTAGAGAAAAAAATATTCTGATCTATTTTAAATAGCAAGAGAAGGATCGCCTGAAGGAGAAAGGTCTTGTTATTGAGGATGATATAAATGTATGCATGAGCAGACTGTGATTGGAAGATAATGTAGGCTACTCACAGTCAACGATGTATCTTTTTGACGTGGGTGCTGAACAGGCTCAAAGACACACACAATGCTTCCATAGGAAGCTGCAATCTGTCAGCAGACAAAAGAAAAGGCAACACAAAGGATATTAAGACATGTTTTCTCATACAGAGTGAAACAATATATTATCTACATATCATACTTTAATTCCATTTCTAAACATACAAAAAATATCAATTTATTGTTGTAAATTACAATTTTACTTAACATTTGAAAGATAAAACATTTCATAGTAAAATTATCAACTGTGTGTTTATGTAACCTAAACTGTGGCTAGTATGTTTTTAAAATAACTCATATTTCTCGTAGAGAAAAAATTTAGTTTTTGACAATTTAGATGGTGAATAATGAGTAAGCAACTATAGTCTACTCTATAAACCATGACATATCTCAGCAGTAAATGAGTATAGTCCCTGGACAACAAACCAAAAATATCTTGAACCTATTACAACCCAGTGTTGAGTCAACATTGTCTTGTCTACTGTATTCAAACCTCCCATTCATGGATTGGTTAAGGCAACATGCTCAAGTGCTTTTCATGGAAGCCACGGTCACAATGTTAAACAGAGTGAATGGGTGAAATTTCTATGGCAGTGAACACAAATAACAAGCTTAATAAGGTCCAGGTCTTAGATAATACAAGCTGTGTCTCTAATGGGGTAAATAATATGCCGACTGTCAGCGAATGAATTCCGTGAAGGAGTGACTCAGACATTCACACGAGCAAATGTGCATATATAAATCGGCACGGGTGCAAGCACAGTCACACAGAAATCTTTCCAGACAGATCACAATTCAGATAAACAAAAATACGTTTCTAGGAAATACAGATTCAATAAAAAAAAAAACATTTCTTTTTTAATTAAATTCTAGTGGAGAGCAAAATGTAACTTATTTATGCTGTTTAAAAACTCACAATACGATGTAGATTTTGTCAAGGGGATAAAATAGTTAAGTCAATAAAGGCCTGTGTGTAGCAAAAAGAAAAAAATATGAGTTATAAAACAATGGTCTCCATTTCTGTGGTTATAATGATTACTACACTCTGGTCTGGTTTTCATAAAACCCCAACCGAGACTTTGAGATCATATTATGCTGCAAGAATATTTCAATTGACATCTTAAGGCTCCAGAAACTGTTTAAACTTAACTAGGAGCACCCTGCTGTTTTAGCTAACAAACAATAATGGGTATAGTTTTTAAAAGTTGATTTAATGACCCTGATTTCTGTTTTTTAGTGGAGGTTGCTCCCTGCCCTGTCTCTGTGGTGTTGCACTGCATGCATTTATTTTGAACTCTAAAGAGATATGACCTGACGCAAGCCGTGGATAACAACAAATAGGCATTCAAATAGTGAGGTAATCTAATGCAGAGTTAAAACAATGCAATTATTTTGTGCTGTAAATGAATACATTTCTCTCAATAACACAAAGCAATGAAAAGTACTGTAGAGTCAAACCTGGTAGAACACAAAATAAAATGTATGCAGAGGCCTGGTGCAAGTTGTGATTTTGTTGCTTGTATTCATTTTATAATGTCTCCAAATAACATAGTATTCTTTAATTCTAGCTAGTTAAACCTTCAGTATAATGAGTTTGGAAATAAATGTGCCAAGGCAGTGGCTCATTCATGCTTACAACATGCATCTGAAGTGGTGCAACACTTACATTATGAGAACATGGGATATGTGCTCAACAATGTTGTGTAAAAGGGCAAATATCCGTGTGGAGGGGCAAGCATACCAACTGAGCATGCTTAAACAAAGGCTGGACCATGCTGGAGGCATGTGAGGTTAGTTCTGGCCCAAGTGAATTGGATTAAACATCACATGAGGGGAGTGGTGAAAGATTGGGTAAAAAAATCTTTTTTTCATTTGACTTAAACCAGGCCTGTCTGCTGTTTCAACAATGCTACCACCATCCCAAATACAAAGTAAACCCAGATTACAGTGACAGGTCTGGCTATGATGACTTCCTCCTTTAATATGCTTAGGGAGTAATGTGTCAAGTGTATGCACATGAAGCAATGCTGGAATTCTCCTTTTGTATTTGATTGCAGCATTGATGCTCAATAGTGGAAGTGGAATCATGAATACTGTGACTATAGTAATAATGCAAGATGGACTGCTTTGGCTTCCTCTGAAAAAAAAAGCAACAACAACAGCAGTCTGTCAAGCTAAAGACGTATGGAAGATTAACATTTGTAGTCTGTAGAGACGCAACCATTTGTGGTTTGGGGCTTTAACTGAAAGTTCATTTAGAAATCATTGCCACTGAGGCTACGGTATTTAAGGATTAAACTCGTAAAAAGTAACCAGTGAACAGGCTAGATGTTTGGCAACCACATACAGTAGGTTTATCAGAAATACAGCCTTAAACAAATGTGACCACTGAAGGAAAAAGTCAGAATTCATAAGGTCAAGACAAGGTTTTGAATGACAGTAATTAACTGCTCCATACTCAAAATGTTGAGAGATATTACAATGTTACAAAACTTTCACTTCAGAGTACTATAAATAAACCCTGCAAAGACTCCACACAACCATTGGTAGCTCTGCAATGAATTCTAAACTTAAAGCCTGTGCTGAATTAAAATGTTCACATTTATTAACACATTTGCAACTAGATTAACACCTATATTAAGTTCCTTTATAAAGTCTACTAGCAAACTGATCAACAAATTAAACTAGTCCCTCAGCAAACAGAAACCATACAAAATAAAATCTCTCTTGTCTCTGTGCTGCAGATGGAATTGGAAACTATAAATAACTACACATTTTGACAAATCTTTCTTTTTCCCCTCATGCAAATTACAAACACATCACCACAGATCTTTTGTTTGTGCCAACACTTAAAACCGTTTTGGGGTCATTAAAGGGATTATCTGTGGCATTATATCAGCAAATGTGCTTGTGTACCACTATATGCTTTACTGGGTGATTTTTCCCTCACTTGGAGTTGATGACGTCATTCCAGTTCATTACATTCGAGTTCATTTAAACAGCCTTTGATGTTCCAAAAAAATGCCTTTCCTGAAAGCATAAGCAGCCAACACTTCATAAGAGTGCAACAGAGCTTGTGCCTTGCAAAACAGTCAAAGTAAAACAAAAAAAGTCCTCTGTTTTTTCTCTCATTTGGGCCAGGTGGTTTATTTTTCAACATGAAAGTAAAATTATAGTTGATTGTGTTGAGTGTATTGTCTCTCTGATCTCCCATTTGTGCAGTTTGAACTGCAGTCTAACTAGGGTATGGACTGGGTATGAATTTGGTGCATTGTATTACTGCTGTTGCACAACACTGTCTGTAGCAAATCCTTTACCATCTACAAGAAACAAAATGCACCTCAATTTATTTTCAGTTTAGTTTGAGTTACCTATGACTACTGGAAAACTATACCCAATTAATATTTAAAAAAACAAACATTAATTTAAACTGAAATAATATCGGGACTCAACAAAAATGTATGGTGTATCAGGAACATCCATCAGTTTGCACATCAACTTGAGGACCCAATAAGACAAAGCACCAGTCCATTACTCTTACCTGTCCACCCTGCAGTGAGCAGTCGACACAGCCGACCTGAATGTTGCCATGTTTGGCCCCTGGGATGATCTGCAGTCGCTCAAAGTCACTACCCAAAATCACCACGTCACAACCTGACGCATAGGCCTATCAAGAGACAAAGAGAGAGGAAGAAGGGCAGAGAGATGAAGATAACACTCACATCCATCCAGAGAGTGTTGCATGAAAGGTCACTTGAACTGCACTTGAGCTGGAGCCAGTGTCACAGTATAAAACATGCCACTATATGACAGCTCTGGCGTACACGCAGATAAGATTAGAATTCTACACTCTATTTCTGTGGCTCTCACAAGAAGATTTTCACATGAGCTGTGATTCACTGTGACTGTGCCTCTATCACAGGAGGACAGAAGGACAGAAATAGTTCTCCTATTGATCCACTGTCAGAATAGCATGGGAATAGTATCTCTGTGTTTGCTTTGAGATCACAGAGTGCAAAAGCAGTCAGAAGTTCAGAAATGCAACAAAGTCTTAAACCCTAACAAAGAACTTCCTGCAGAAGAGGGACATGCTTTTGAACTATTGAGCGTGACGTTAATTATACAGTTAATGTGACTAACACAATAACATAGCCCAGTGGTTCTCAACATTTTTGAGTCATGGCCCCCAGAATAACAAGGTTGGTGCTTGTGACCCCTGAGCGGTATGCTGGCAAATGGTTTAATGCTCTTTGGTGTCTTGGCATATGATTACTCTAATCTCCATGAGCTAAGCAAGTGGGGGTTTGTGCTGTGAAGTCGTGAAATGAATACGGCTAAATTAGAGGGCGCATGTATAGGTGCGGCGCTGTCCATAGTACTGAAAAGAAGCAGAGGAGATTGATAAACAATAGGATGAACAGCTGTTTCTACACACCTCCCCCTGCTGATTTTGAGTGATTATTGTGAATATTTTTTAAATGTATATAAATAATAATTTGTGATGACATTTTTGTTTAGTTTTAACAGACAGCAGCTAGATGTTGTCCAAAGTGCTCCAGGCACTGTGGATCTTTTATGCGTTCCGGGACAGCACCCCCTCAGCATCCTCTGGGACGTTCTTATTTACCATTTAAGCACTGAATAACAAATTACACACTTTTGATATTTCACACAGTTTTTGGCTATGCATGTAAACCCATGCTGCAGAAAGTTATGCTGATATTTCTGAAACTTGTTGGTTGCTTGACTTAGTTCATACTCCACACAGAAACAATGCCATTAGTTAAGCCTTCTTGGCATCAGTGCTTTTTCCATGCTGTAATTCTGCTCTGCGTACTACATTTATATCAAAAAATAACTCAAGGAACAAAAAATCTCCTCAGTTTTGTGACAGATCAGTTTAACCAGAGCTCCTAAATGGCTGGAAGCAAAATATTTCCAGAGCTTGAAATATCTTACCGTGAATGGCACATTGTTGACGTTCCCTACAGAGAAACAATTGTCCCCAGGGTTGACAGCCCCTGTGAGGACCTGATGGAGATTCATGACTCTTGTTTATAGTCTCCTTGTGCTCCTTCCTCCTCTCTCCTTTCTCACAACACCCTCCCACTCCAGGTGAGAATCATGGAAAATCATGGAAGGGATGTGCTCATCTTCATCTGTCGCCTGTAATTTCACTTCAGTGTCTTTACAAACAAGCTGTTAAGAGGAGAGGAAGGGAGAGATAAAAAACAAAGATGTAAACAGAGAATGTTTTGATTCGGTAAGTGTCACTGACTTCCAGATATTGACTGCAAATTGATTTAACACTCAGCACTTGCAATGTTATCAAGGATGATATAGATGATCTCCGAACTGTTTCTGTTGCACCGCACTGTGCATACAGGGCATCAAGTGCTTTTAAACCTTTTCCACACTACTCCAAAACTGCATAAAATTACTCTCACAATGGGACCTTGTTGCATGAAAACATGCTGATAGTATTATGAGAGGACTAACTGCAAATGAGCTTTAAGTCTATTTTGCATAAAGACAACTAAAAAAAGGCATACTGGCGTCAAAGCTCAGTTGATCCTGTCTTAATTTAAAATGCATGCCATTTAGAGTGTCAGCCCTTTTAAAGACAGTCATTGAGACTTTTTTTTCTCTGCAAAATAAATGCAGTCAGCTTGATTATTGACAAACTTGTTAGCATGCATAGAAACTGGAATGACCACCAGGGATGGTAGAAACTAGAGTGGTAAATATGGGGGAGGGCTTCCAGATAGCCTAAAAAAACATGGGACCATGGACAAGCAAGGTGATGGTGTAGCAACTAATGCCGTACAAGTACAGTGTCACATTATCACTGGGGGAGCCAGAATTTCTAGCAGTATGGCCTTAGCTCCTGTGGTAGGTAGCAGGTAACAACACATGTATAAAACTGGAAGTATTGTGAGAGTCCCTACAAATAGGCGTCTAAGAAATAACTGTTTGTGCCGTGTACTGTACTCCACCTTTGTATGCTGGAAGCAAAGCCTTGTCAATAGACATAATGAGGCCATAATTAAAAGGTTGCGGAGCAGGTGTCAAATGAGTCAAGCGGGTCACCAAAGGCTTACATCTTACTTCAACACTGGAGGTCCTGTTAATCAACATTGGCAAGAAAAAGTAAGTGAACCCTTTGGAATTACCTGAATTTATGTATTCATTTTTCTTAAAATATGGTCAGATCTCCATAATAAACAAACACAATCTATTTTAACTAATTAGACACAAATCACTGTATTGTTCTTGTCCATATTGAACAAAGCATTCAAGCATTCACAATGTAAGTTTGGAACCCCTCAGTGAATAACATCAGCAAAAGCTAAACTGGAGTCAGGATTTAGCAAACCTGGAGTCCAAACAATGAAACCAGATTGGAGGTGTGGGTTAGAGCTACTGTGACTTACAGAAAACCCTCAAACATTTTAAGTTTGCTCCTCACAAGAAGTATCTGAAGAAAAGAATCATGCCTTGCCAAAAAGAGATCTCAGAAGACTTGTGATCAAGAATTGTTGATTTGCATAAAACTAGAAAGGGTTACAAAGTAATCTCAAGTTGAACCGTCTACAAATGAAGATGATTTAGCACTGTGGCTACTCTCCCTAGAAGTGGACGCTCAGCAATGATGACTCCAAAAGCACAACACAGAATAATCAGTGATGTAACAAGGAATCTCAGAGTAACAGGTAAAAAAAGAACAGAAAGAACATCATTGTGCATCTTATGTTTGTCAAAAAACAGCTTCACAATCCGCAGCACTACATATGGTATATGAAGGGCACTGCGTACCAACATGAAAACATCATACCAAAGATGAACTACAATGGAGGTAGCGTCATGATTCGGGGCTTTGCTGCCTCTGGGCCTATAATATCAGGATGGCTGTCCACCTGCTGAAGCTCAGTAGAAGTTGGGTGATGCAGCAGGACATTGACACTAAACATCAAAGTCCAATCCACCTTCCAAATCCACCCAGTCATAGGTCCAGAGGAGAGATGCTGTGAAATGACCTGAAGAGAGCCTTTAACACCAGACATCCTAGGAATATTGCCGTGCTGAAGCAGTAAGGAAAAATGAGCCAAAATTCCCCTCAAACATTGTGCAGGTCTGCTCACTAGCAACTGGACGCTTTTGTTTCAGGTTACTGCTGCCAAAGGAGTTTCGAACAACAATTAAATCCAAGGGGTTCACTTACTTTTTCCACCAGCACTGTGAATGTTTAATGGTTGTCAAAAGACACAAAAATTGCAATTGCATTTGGATTAATAGTTTAAACACATTGTGTTTGTAAACAGGTAATTCCAAAGGTTTTGTTTGCTTTTTCTTGCCACTTTATCTTACAGTCAGTGCCCAATAAACTTTGCTGCAGACACAAGTAGGGTCAACTGAGGAAACCAATCTATGTCACATGTCTAAAAACTTTGTTGGGCGCAAGGTTATTTGCTGCTTATGAATTAGCCGCTAGCAACAATTACAGTCAGTTATGACATTGTCATTCTGATGTTACAACACAGACTAGATGTTATCACCTAGTGGAAATCAAGCCCTTGAATGTCAAAGTTAGGCCTACAAAATTAATGCAAAGGGCAGCAGTAACATCAGGTTATTTTATAACTGGAAAAAATGAACACTATGTTTCCTGTGCTGTAGCAACTCACGTGATAACGTTTCACACGCAAACGCACTGAAATATAGTTGACACCACATCTGACTGACGCTGTGTCACCCGATTAGACAGAAGTGTCTACATAATATTAAGCGGACAGTATATGCATTAGCTACCTGTTTTCAAGTCCCCGAATCATCACGCTAACTTAGCTGTCAAGTTTAGCTAGTCATTTGCAGTTTATGACAGAAACACCGTAAAACGACCACGATCAGTTAGAGAAACTAATTAGCTACTCACCGTGTGCTGCTTCTTTGTAGCATGTCATGTAGATACGATCTCAACAGTTTCCCCTTTCAGCTGATCTTTTTGATGAATGTAGCTCTCTAATGTTGAATGTTACGGATTCGTTCTCCTCACTTAGCTAGCGTTAGCGCGTACTAGCTTGTGAAGCTCTCTTTTAGCGAGCTTCTGGACTAGAAAGCTAGCTGTAGCTCACTTATGGCACATATCTAGAGGCCGTCAGTCGCTGATTGCCAAGACGAGTATTTATTTACTTCTCAAAATGATAACCGCAAGAAGGAGCCAACCTCTCCCCAAGGTTAGCAAATAAGACGCTTCCAAAGAGGGGGCTTTTCCTTATGTTGAAGATGTGTCATGATAATGACTGTTTCGCTGCAATGCATTATGGTCCTTGTAGTTGCGTTTTGACAACTGAGCAAGAAGGCCGACAGTTGAAGTAGCATTAAGTGGTGGAAGGTTCCAGTGGTTGAAGAAACGTTTAGATCCTTTATTGAAGTAAAAGTACCAATACAATGCAGTAAAAATACTCATTATAGGTGAGAAAATCATTATTAAAAAAAACGATTTAATTTAATGGTTCAAAACTATAATAAAAACTATTCCAAATGGTGGTAGCAGAAACCATGAAAACTTTCTTTGCTATATATGTCCCAATCTTTTTCAGTGTTATTATTTTTATATTTTTATTGGTAGTTTGCATAGGTAGAGGATTGTGGTTCTTCCTGATTGTAGTGTGAACGTTTCCGCAGGTGTGGCAGTTGAACTTTGTTTACACTATATTATTGAGGACGTTGCTCAACTGACCTGCCTTGCTCAAACAAATGTTTTAAGTGTCAAAATGTAAACAAATGTAAATAATGGGTTACTGTGGCAGTGTCCCACAAATGGTTAGTAAATAGTTGCCAGCATCTGAAAAACAAGCAAACTCAGATCTATGGAGATACCCTATGGTCATGTCACCATTTACTGACATAAACTTGTGTACTCCTCTGCATCTCCACAGTCAGATGAGAGGTCAAAGTGCAGTATATCAATGTGTCTTTATAGTATTTAATATTAGTATTTTACTGCAAATTTCACATTACATGATTGTGTTTAGCATAGGACTATATAACACAGCTGTTTGAATGTGTCTGATTATTTGCTTCAATACAGAATAATGTGTTTATTTATTATCTTACATATTCATGTGGTCTGTAAGTGTTCTGTGCCATGTGTTCTTTGTATGTGCAGAGAAATATCACTTTTCTGTGTCAGTTATGGTCTCTTGATTTTTTGTTGAAGCCCTAGAAATATTTGCTGGACCGAGCCACAGAATCTACAATTTCCAACTTCTGCTTGTCTTGGGATATTAAATTACATTTCATTAATTTTGGTCATCGGATTTAAATTGAATTTAAATTTATATTTCATGTCCTATTCTTGATTCTTAACAACAGACAGAGGTATCTTCGTATTAAGCCTAATTAACCACAGGGTGTCACTGTTGCTCAATACCCTGAAAATTCCAGTTTACTTTGACCAGTCCAATTGTTTGTTTTTCCCTCTAGTATTCCTGAATGTATTTCCCCTTTTTCATGAGTATGAATAAATATTTAACAATAACTACTATTTTGGTCAAAAATAACATTGTGAATGGGTGTTGTGAAAGCTGCCTTTAAGTCTTGCAAATATGATAAGACTCCCATCATTGCAATATGACATTTAATGAACACAGAATAAACATAGCATAAGATGCAGGTAATCATACCAGTCAAACGTTTTAGCATGCCCAAATTTTTTCCCCGTTTTTATTGAAAATTCAGTCGTTCAAGCCCAGTGAATAATCTTTAAAAAAATACAAAGGTAAGTGGTAAACCTCAGGTTAAAAAAAAAAAAAAGTTTAGGTCACAAAAACTGAATAATTATGTAAATTTCATACAAATCAGGACTTTCTCACTGATTAAGAAATCGGATTTCCTGCAGCAATGGAAGAAAACGAAGCCTTGTAAGTTTATGCAAACAATTCCTACAGGTGCCCTAACTTTTCTCGATTACTTACTAGCCCTCTGTCTATACTACGGTATACATGTAAACGTGGCGTGGCTTCAGGGCAAGCAAGACAAGCATTGCTATCCCAGTTAATGCTAAAAATAGACATTAGAAGATATCAAAGTGGAAATGATTTCTTCTTGATCTCAGAACGGCTTTCAGTCCCATAAGGTATCTGTGGCCTGTTTACATTCATAATTAACTGCCCACTTGTGGCAATCGTAGGGTATTGTCTCTGATAGCTAGCTCCACTAGCAGCAGTTAGTAATAGTAGTTATCGCTTTTTGTCATTTTAGTGAGCGTGACCGTGTCCCATTGACAAACTCAGGGGCTCGTCAAGCAGAGAGGACAGCAGAATTGTTTTGAAGGTTTGCACATGCGCATTGAGGATAATACCTGGGATCTTTGCTTTTGCGGCTTTGCATGCGCAGACGTGTGGAAAAACTAAAAGTGACAGTAGTAGTAAGTAAATGAGCAAGCTAGACTGATTTTTTGTCTCTTCGCAAGGTTTACAGTAAGTTTGAGACAGAATATTGTTACAGGAGTAGAGCAGCTCCTTTCAGGAATAGCTCAGTACGTAGGTTGTGTCCGTAGCGGGCGAGAGAGAGAGAGCGGTGAGGCTAGCGACCGCATAGGAGAGTTAGCTAGTTAGTTAGCCTGTTAGCAGTATGCTCTGTAGAAGTGAATGTATGTGCACTTCAGGCTGTTTGTTGGGAAATGAATGCTACAACTCCTCAAGAACCAAGTTCCTGCGTCTTCCCTTTGCATCCAAACTGCAGTCCAGACATGAGTCGGGAAGATTAACAACACTGAAACAGGTAAATACCTGCATGGTCACTTGAGTGTGTCGTTGTCAGTTAATGGTAAACATGTTGAAGATTACCATAGAAGGGATTTTTACATATTTTTCCTCCACACTACACGTTTGATATTTTTACTTTCAGTTCAGAAGAATAATCCTAATACTTATTCAGACAGGAAAGAGAAAGGTGAAGATGTTCAGGCAGAGAGCAGCAAAATGCAGAAGTCTTTCAGCACAGGAAACACAGGCACAAAAAGAGAGATTTGCTACTGCTTCTGTCATGAAAAGGTATGTTTCAGTCTGGTCACCACACGCCACTGATGTAGACTACAGTACGCATATTCTACAGGTCAAAAGTTTTAAAACAACTAATTTTCCAGCTGTTATTTAAAGTTACATTATTCAATGTCCCAGTGTTTCTACTTGCACTGTATTTCCACACATTCTGTTCAAGCCCCACTGTAAAGAGCAAAACACTGTTGATGCGGGATGGGAAATGAGGATGGGGGTTTGGAGACTTCAAACTCATAAAAGCATAAAGCATAAATGGGACAGACACTTTCCATGAATAATTAAAATGGCTGACATGTCAGTGACATTAGGGAAAGTTGGCGACATTTATTGTCGTGGCAGTTGGATGGTGGTGATGATGGAACTGTTGACTTCCCAGTCAGGAAGTAGGTCATAGCATTATTAAAGATGTATCTTCATTGTTTAGCTTTGCTAAATATTACATTGCTTTTCTGTTTTGACACACACACACACGCACACACACACACATATGCAGGCGTGACCACTGTATCACTGCCAGTTCAATTTACATGGGCTAGATGCAAAAAAAAAAAGTAAATAACGACAGCTATGTTCTTGAACACATATCTATGCACATCTGCACATACACACACACACACACACACACACACACACACACACCATCCATCTTTGTGTAGCAATGTCAGTGTGTTTGGTTTGACCTTCAACAACATTCACAAGGAAAATAAAAGATATTTCTTTCATAGACAAAATATTGCTGTTCAGATCAGAGTGATATTGAATTTTCTCTGTGGAAGAGTGCCTTTGCCAGCAACAAAACACTCTCCCTTTTGAAACTGAAAATATGATAAAGTTTAGTTCAGATTAAAGAATCATCCTGTGGGATGAATTGGAATAAACTGCAACGGATACTAAATTGCTGAATACAAGTATTATCTTGTATAAAGAGCTTTCAGCTATAGCTGTTAGTTCTGTGGGGATGAGAGATAAAAGTTGGAAGAGGTCCCAAAAAATATCTGATCAATTCTGTGCATGGTCCAAGATATATTTGGTCACATCAAGATTGTTAATCTGGAGAAAATGGGCATGAAATGTCATAATTTCTTTAAAATAATGACAGTAAAAATAGACTATGGATAATATAAAATCTACACAGCCTATGCAGTGGTTGTTGCTGAAGTTTAAAGTGATGCACATTGTCTTATCCTTATCCTTATAGCAAGTATATTTTCTATTAAACACTGATACATATATATGATATCTGCTATCCACTAGGAGTAGTAAGATCAAATCATTTTACATATACTTTACAAGCTTTGTTTTTTAACACTGCTTTTTGCAAGTCACAAGACACTTATCCCAAACCTGAGTCCATTCCGTCAAGTATTTTGTTCAAGTGCAATTTTCTTTGCAAAAATCTGTTTCCCTGCGTGATATTTTTTAAAGTTAATCTTCTTTGCCTCTTTAAAAGGGAGACTTGGAAAGAAAACCAGGAAATAATTTACTTTTCATATTTATGAACGTCTTGATTTTTAAGTATTGATTTTTAATTTAGAGAAGAAAGTAATATAAAGAAGAAATATAGAAAGAACAGAAATTTTACATTATTTTTACTCAGTAAACAAGAGACACAAGAGGGCAGTGTTGAAACATATAAAACTCTCTGGTGGCAAAGCTGTCCTAACCGTCAAGGCACTGCAATTTAAACTCACTCTCTAAACTCACACTTGACTGCTGCATAATCCCATGAGAAATAGGCACCACATTTTAAATGCAAAGTACAGGCTGGTAAAAAGACCCAAAAAAAAACATGAACTCCCCAAACCACTGGCCTGCTCAGTTTTAACAATCATGTAAAATTTATTTTCAAATTACACCCACATAAATCTTGATTATCAAGTTTGGGGCTCGCTCCAGATAACATGAACTGAGCCCCAGCTGCTTTGGAAGGTTGAATCAGTCCCTCATAATGCATAATCCATGAGTTTTTATTTTTCCCTTGAAATGTGAGTTGTCTCTTTGAAGTGCTTTGTGGTATTATTATACTGTGGTTTGACGAGTAATAATGTTGATCTCTTGTATGAGCTGTAATTACTGGATCTAGAGGTAGGAGGGCAATGCCAGAATGGGCTTGAAGTTTCAGTGTGGCCGTGCTTTGATGTTTCATGGGTGGGGGGAGCGAGGGAAGGCAGCTTTTCCACAGGAGAAAATACCCACAAGTTGCTGAACTTTGTCTGACAGACAGGGACATGAGTAACTAACCATAATGAAGCATAATGGCTAATAAAACAACTGTTCTTTTGAAGAGACTAGCCATTTAGCATTTGGCTTCAGTAATCACAAAATGATAAATAGTTTCATCTCTGGGTAATTATATGTATCCTTTAAACACCCGTCAAACAATAAGCTTTAATTTTAGTGTATATGTGTTAAGCTGCACTTAAATGGATAATGGTCTTTGTTTGCACTCAGTAAACCAAACCAGCTGCACTGCATTGCATGATAATATTTTTTTTTGTTGATGCCATCTCTGGCAGACTTTCTGTGTTTGTAATCCACCAGCTCTTCCTCTTCTGTGCAGTAATTTCAACACTGTCCTTCATTTCTGCGTAATGCATTGACCTGAGTGAAAGCGTCCTTGGCTGTGAATGTTGTTGAGTCAACTGTGTGTGTGTGTGTGTGTGTGTGTGTGTGTGTGTGTGTGTGTGTGTGTGTGTGTTTTTGGCTGTGAGCATGTGTGAACCTGTGTAAATCAGCGCATGGCTCCATCTGGGCGTGTGCATGCGACCATGTGTGCGTCATTGCATGGGGTGTCTATGAGTGTATTCTCTGTGTGTTTGTCTTGCTTTTGAGCACAGTCTCATCCTGCAGAGGTGAAACGATGGGAACAGACATTACCGTCGGAGGAAGACGGGTTAGCAGGCAGGCGGCAGGATATCCCATCACATTAGAACTTCTGCTGCACCCACTTCCTTCATCTCTCCCCAGCAGCTGGATCCAGGAAGAGGTCAGGAAGGGTCAAGCAGGCTCCTCCCTCTGTCATTATCCTTCCATCACCTGTCGTCCTCTCTGTGCTGACAACAGAACTTTCTCTTCTGTCT
Source organism: Seriola lalandi dorsalis (assembly GCF_002814215.2). NCBI lineage: Eukaryota > Metazoa > Chordata > Actinopteri > Carangiformes > Carangidae > Seriola > Seriola lalandi. The sequence continues at coordinate 1,158,090 of NW_019525497.1, forward strand.
CTTCACCCTTTACTCTTGACACCAGCTTCAGCTCTTTATGGCCCTCACCCCTTTTCCTTTTTTCTCTTCGTGTGACTCTGCCTTTATGATTTCCATGTCTTTTTTCTCTCCATCTGTTCCCCAGTCCTCTCTCCTTTCTTAGCCTTTTATTTGTCTCTGTTTGCTCTTTTGATAGGCTTGTATCACTCTCAATTTCCCTCTGTCATTTTCTCCCACAGATACAGAGAGCTCAGAGGTCCCTCTTTCTGAGACCTTTTGTTGAGTCTGCTGCTGATCTCTAGATTCCAACAGAGATACAATCCAGTGCTGCTTCCACAGACAGACTGGAGATAGAACCAAACTCTCTCCGAGGAGGATCTGTGGTGAGTTTTTAGCAAGCGAGAAGAGGACTGACTGTGTACTGTGTACTTTGAGCCTGAGAGCGCAGCCTAATGTGTGTCAAAATTACAGCTGAAATCTGGGGCAAGTGGTAATGCAATATAGATGTTATATCATCATGAATATTTCATGATACACAACAATGTACTGTGGTAGAATAATGGGTGAGTTTGGGTATTGACTAAACTGAGCAACAGTGGTGATAATTTGATGTCTATATATCACGCAAATTAAAAGTGAAATCTTTCAGCCATCTTGGCAAGACGTGATAGCTGCCTCAAAACTTCATTCATTTAAATCCCTTTTTAAACACCACTTCAATATTTCAACATGGTGGTTCAATATTTTAGCAAAAGCTCTATCTGTAGGTATCCCACATAAGACTGGAAATGACTGATTTGCATCTTACATATCAGTTTGGAAATTCACAAAGTTGTGTTCATTCTTTATACTGTAGCTCTCTCTGTTTTGCGAACTGAGATGCTCAGTGGTTCACACCTATTTGAGCTGTATTTTCCTAGATGTGTTTTGACTTCCTTTGAACTCAGGTCTCTTTATCATCAGATGCTTTGGCATCATTCTTTGTCTGGCTGCCTCCTCCTGTCTGAGGAAATGTGGAGTGAACTTGCTTAATGAGGAGACAAGAATATTTTTACATGATTTAAACAGAGATCACAGAGCAGACGTCCAGAACACATCTCTCTCAAACAACACACATCAGATAACAAATTAGATACAGTGTAGAGAGACTGTAAATGAAAAACACTTACCACGAAAATCTTTTCTATTTAAACTCATGAAATCTAGACTCACATATATATTTATATAAAAAAAGATATCCAAATTCAGTAGGCTACATGTGAAAAAGGTTCAAAGTTGCAGGGCTTGTTTGACATTAGCTATCAAATTATCCTTTAGTACTAATATGTGCAATCCAGCATTTAGTGGATATGGCAGATTGGTGAGCTATGGCTGTTGAATATACCTGTAATGGCTCTGGTTAGGTCATTATCCTCCATGATATCTGGTTATTATCCATGTCTGATTTATGCTGCTTCTGTCGACCCTCACCCACAGTGACCTACATTCACTTTCATCTCACCCATCAATCATTTAGCAGTTCAAAGCCAACGTTTGTCTGTGGAGGAACGCAGAGGGTTTGATCATAATGACATTAATTCTCCAATGACAGCAGAAAAAAAGTGCCCAATAATATGCATCTAAATGTGCTTTCACTGTACCACTGTGGTACAAACTACAATACATCAAGAGATAATAAAAGGGGAGCGGATTGTTTTGCCGCTCATCTTTTGAGAGTGGAGTTATCCAGCTGTTATCCAAGCCTGCTGTAAATCCAAATACCATATTTTTTGCAAGGTCAAAGTCCAATTTCAACCAATTCTTTCCCCTCCTAGTGTTAGTTGTACCCCAGCCATTCACCCCCAACCAGCCACAAACGACCACAATTCAACAGAAACAACCCTTGAAAGCTCCAGAGAAAATATAAATGATTCCAATAACGGTGATACCAGAATGTACAGCTGAGAGCAACTCACTAACCTTAAAAGAACATACTATTTACACACAGAGAAAGAGACACAAACACGGAGACACATGGGCAGCCAGATAGAGTGGGAGTGAGAGGTAAAGACAGACAAATGCCCCTCACTGAAAAATAGATGAGCACTATGGGTGTGTAAGCAGAGGCTGGATGACTTATTCAATAGGGACTGTGTGTACATGTCATTAAATCAGGTGCTACACTCACATATAGCCACCCAGGTGGAGTTAAAGATGGAGCTCAGCGAGAGAATGGAGACACTGGGGTCGGATCTGGATCTGGAATTGGATCTGGATCAACTGGCTGAGATGAAGATGGGAATAATAATATGCAATGTCAGGGGAACATCTGCTTCCACTTTGTATGCCATTGGAGTTCCTCTGAGCGACACTGCTCTGCAGCATCATTTCCTCATCAAATCAATTCCACTCAACACCTGATATGCATTCGTAGGTGCAACAAGGTACACTGTACTTCCACGGTGTGTACACAAATGTCTTGCTTGCTCATGTAGACAGAGCAAGGAGACAAAGGTCAGTTGTGCTTCCTGCAAAAATGTGTAATAGACTGTAAAAACTGATCGAACTTGTCAAATGTTCCCAAAAAAAATCAGTTAATCACCAAAACCAATTAATCATATTGCTGCATTTACTTAAACCCACTATAGCTCCACCGTCAAAATCATTTGCCTTTCATTGTGGTATATGGATTTTGGATTGGTTAATTCTACTTGTCCTTTCATCTTACTGATAAAGGGATAAGAACTTGTATGTGGCCAGAGAACAAGATGCATGTGGGAAGAGTAGCCACAGATGAAACTGAACTCAGGAGTTGGTTGCAGTGAGGCATTGTCTAGTCTGTACTTTCCGCAGTTTGTCTGGCCTGGGGCTGTGACTGGGCTGTGGTTGGTTGTGAGAACAGAGCTTGGCCAAGGCAAGGCCAAGAAATTAGTGCCAGCCCGTTAAAAAAACCAATTTAACACATGAATTATCAGCATACAAAGCAATAGCACACATCCTCATGACATCCTATTTTATAATATATATAACTATATATGTGTGTGTGTGTGTGTGTGTGTGTGTGTGTGTGTGTGTGTGTGTGTGTGTGTGTGTGTGTGTGTGTGTGGATGTACCATATGTTATTGTCTTCAAAGAAGGTTGGCATAAACAAATTATTAGCAAAAACTGGCAATTTACACCTCACACATTTCCAAAGTTGCTTTGGTGCATCAGCTCCCTACACAGAAACAAATAGTACAAATACAGAATATAAGGAAGTCCCAGCCAACTGGGACAATCAACAAATCATTTAGAAATAAACCCAATCAGGATACTCATACTGTACATAACCTTTGAGGGAGATATATCTATCTCAATGAAATTTGATCAATGAATCCCAAATCCAGGGAGACGGTTCATAGACAATTTAAAACAACTAAATAATCATATTTGAAGGGGGACTATATTTGAGCAAAATATTCTAAACACCCACATGTACTACACAACCACTTGTGATCACTCAACTGAGATTCCTCAATTAGGAGATGTGATGACACCTGAACAAGTTCCATTTGCTGAAAAAGGCTGTGGGATCTGGTCAAAATTTAAAAAAATTAGGTAAAAACCTTAAGTTAAGAATATTTGATCATAGATAACTGAAAATAAATGCAGCAATATTGCTGTTTGGTTTTTGAGATGACCCATTTTGTTTACCTGGACCTTCAGTGGTATTCCCTTTTCCAGATTACAGTTCCATTTGCAACTGACGTCAACAACCTTTCTCTGTCTCTCTTTCAGACTTCATCAGCAGCATGACGTCCATTTGTTGGGTAGGTGAGGGAGGGGGGAGGACACATGCTCACATGCACAAGCAACCCCACACCCTGCACCAACACACACACTTACAGACACGCACAACAAGCCCATTCTGAAATTCTAAAGACTATGCTCTCTAACTGTCACTCCTAGTTACAGACCTATCATGCAGAAATGCTGACTTATTCATGGCTTTCATGCAAACCTGGATGCACAGAGGAAACTGAAGCTGGCTGGGGCGAGGCCCAGTGGGCTTTTGTGTGTGTGTGTGTGTGTGTGTGTGTGTGTGTGTGTGTGTGTGTGTGTGTGTGTGTGTGTGTGTGTGTATGGTCTGTCTTACAGTACTTTGCTTACTGTACCTTACTCAGCCATGCTTTACATCATTTTGCCATTACAGACATACACACATAGACACAAACACACACGCACACACAAACACAATTGCTCCTTACCTTAACCTAAACCATCACAAATTCCTGACCCTAACATTTACCTAACTCTAACCTAAACCTAATTCTAACCTTGCCCTTAAAACCAAGAGTTAACCCTCTGACAGCACTTTAAATATGTGATTCTCGGCCAAAATGTTCCTCCCACTGTAAGGTCTATAACTCAAACTGGTCCTCACAAAGATAGAAATGCAAGTACACACGCACGCACGCATTCAGGATATGCAGTATGTGCTGACGTAGATGCCTCTGGCTTACACTCAGAGCCAATTTCTAATAGAGCTTTTAATATTTTTGGCAGCCGTTGACTACATATTGATGACAGCATAGAAATACAGTTTTTGCAGTGAGTAAGTGTGAGTACAATTTATCCCGGTATTATATCATCATAAATTCTAATTACAGCATATTCACTGATAGTAGTTTAGAGCACGTCTTATAAATAATTGCACCTCTGTTAGTTTAGAAATGCCATTAATTTATTTGACTAAATAAATGTAGTCAAACAAAGCAGGACACCCCTAGTGGCCAATAAGGGACAATGTAGCAGCAACAAATCTATGCCAGCAGGTTAACAATAATTAATGATGATCAAACATCATCAAATATGTTAAATAAACAAGGGTTGCCTACTTATTTGCCTATTCTTGTCAATGTTTAGATGTTTAGTGGTGACAAATGCGATAAGTGGCTGATGTTTATGTAGCTTTATGAACGTTTAAGAGCAATCATTCATCTCTGAATACAAATCATTTACCTATTGCAAACAGCAGCGCTGCTTTAACGGGTAGTGCTGGTGAAGTTTAAAAAAAAAAAAAAGATTCTGTCAGGAGAGAATTTTCCCGCAGACCAATTAAAATGCTGTAAAAGTGTTTCTTGCCAGCTGGATGGTGCTTTGAATGCTCTTCCTGTGACAATGAGTCATTCTTATTTTGTATAATACTTACTGTTGTCTACTAATTATCATAATACATACTATATAAAACTGTATATATATATATATATAACTTATTGGTTTATGTGGGTTTATGTGGGCAGGGGCCTTTGCAACACTGAATTCATAACTAGGGTGTGTGACTGGGTGTTCTTACGAAACATTCCATGCTGCGCTTACAACTGTACGCATGTACTGTGTGTGTGTTAATCTGTGTCAATGTGCACATGTGCACACATGCGCACACATGCATATTAGTTTAGTTTGAGTGACATCTCCCTGCTTGAGATAACTGTCAGGTGTGTAATGATCATTATTCAGCTGCTCTGGGGCAACACGCTCTTAGTTTATTTCGTTTTTTTTCCCTCCCTGCCTTAATGCAGAAAGTGACACTCTGTCATCCAGGATCTGTTGAGTATTGCTCTTTATGTTGAAGTGTTTGACAGTTACGTCACAAGGGGGAGACGACATATCAGATGTACAATAAACACAAACACAGATGTAAGCAAAAGTAGACAGAGGAATAACCAGAATATCTTACTTTTATTCAGTTTTTGTCTTTTTCTTTGACTTGTGACGCCAGTATGCGCCATGCCTATGCAGACAGATGTGGATGGATATGTGTATAACTGGTCATCTGCTACATCTATTAAACACCTGTGAATTCATGTATAATTTCTAGAGTTCACTTTATACATTAGCTCAGTTTCAATATTGTTTAATGAACCAGCGATAGAAACAGACTCAAGGGTTTTGGAGTGAAAAATGTTCAGTGACAACGGCTAAATAATTTGCCTCCATCAAGCCTAAGTGCCTAAAATACAGCTGGGACACCTGTGTCAACTTCTGAGCAAAGTACATTTTATTTTCCTATCCTCTGTGCAGTTTGTGCCATTACTCATCTAAAAATTTATGGGCTCCACGTTTTCAAACAAATGTTTCTTCTGATGAAAAGCTAATTGTATGACTTTGTGCAGGTAAAAGTGCAGAGTATACTTTCATTTTAATCATCCTACCTGCTCTGCACTGCCTTGCAATGACGAGGAAGCTTTTGATATAAACACTACCTTTGGATAGAAGTTTCTTAAAATATCTTTTACTTTTATAAAAAAACTACCAGTTGGAGTCATGAGAAAACTGCCATTATTTCTGAAATCATACAGTTTCTCGGTGCAGTACCACATAGAAACTTAAAATACAAGTAAATAAGTCTTTTGATATACTGTTTATTACATTCTGAGGGAAGCATCTGTTGATAGTTTGTTGTCATCTACAAAGATGGAAGTATGTAATTACCAAATTGGTTTGTTGATCATCAAAATATATCCTGTTGATAAATCGATCTTGAGCCATTCACAATGAACAGTAATAAACAAGCTACTTTACACTTTTTAACTGGCCTTTTCATTATTGTACCTGTACTAAATCAAACATATAGCAAAAGAATATTACTTATTCTTTAATAGACTGTTTCTGTCCCTCTTCTGCTGCTGGACATGCTGCAAACTCATAATACAGAGCTCCGAGCCTGAACAATAATTCCAAAAACCCACAGTATTACTTTCAAGCCTGTAGCTGTTTACCAGCGTTAGACTAGATCCTTGTAATCCCCGCTTTCCTGTCTGTTTTCAGCATGATCATCAATTATGAGATGACAGAATGCAGTCTATGCCACAAATTCAGATCCAGCTGTTGTGTTGGAAAGGTTTGGAAATCAGCAGTGTGTTAGCCACAAATTTTGGATGTAAGTACGTGTTTACTCTTTTCCACTTTATACCCTTTGGGGATAATAAACAGGCAGCAGTGCCCATTAAAGCACTAAGAGGGGAGGTAGCAGACAGATTCAGTGATTGGCCAGCAACAGTACAATGGCAGTTACCACTGTAAATGGGCTCTGTTCTGTTTCTCCGCTGTCTGTATGATCCACAGGTGAGCAGCAGCCATTAGGACTCCAGCAGCAGCAGTGGCAGTTTGAACAAATGATGCTTCTCTATTCGTCCAGTGTAAAACATGCTGTTCAGCAGGCTTCGAACAGAAATCCCATCACCTTCATTGTGTTGGGAAATGAAGCCACAAGCAGAGTGAGACCCCAAACCTGGGTGAGTCCCACATTTTTTTCTCAGAAAGAACATTTTAGACCCATCAAAGTTCTGACTTGTGTGGAAACGGTTGATTTCGAGTTTTAAATACTGTATGTCTCTTTAACTTATGGACTGCTATAGTTACTAATATTTTACAAAAAAAGAAACATTAGAAAAACATAAAAAATATCATGAGCATATAATTACCAGGACACAACAGGAATACCTCATCTTCCCCAAGTCCCAAATAACCAAAAAAACAAATTGCTAGATTGCTTGATAAATTAACCTCAACCAGCTGCAGTAAAATACATCTCACACCCTGGACATCAGTAATAACAATGTAATTATATCATATATGGTAATATATTCATCATAGGGGTCAATTTCTCTTAACTTTTGATATTTAAGGTACATTTTTCTGTTTATACTTATGTACTTTTACTTAAGTGGGGATTTTGAATGCAGGGCTTTTACTTGAAATGAAGCATTTTTACATTAATGTGTTGGCGCTTTCATTTAAGGATCTGAATACTTGTTCCACTGGTGAGGTGTGACAGTGGGGGGGGGGGGGGGGGGGGGGGGG